>NC_133779.1:1317406-1324429 GCF_003597395.2 Chelonoidis abingdonii
CTAAATACTTCTCTCCCTTTTCTCTCCTCATGCAGCTGCCAATTTTCAAGCCTCCTCTCACGAAGGCCTTTCAGATAAGTGCGAGAAAAAAAGATGAAAGAAAATGGTTTCGGCAATCAGGAAGCGACCCGCAATGAAAAAGAGCTCATTCTGATATGAAGTGGAAAGACGTGGTAGCAAAGTACAAGGAAAGAGGCTAGTGACCGTAGAAGGAGAATGCTCGAGGTGAGAGAGAGAGTGCTCGAGATGAAGGTGCAGCAGAGATAGTGGGTCGGGATGAACCTCGAAAGTTGGCTGCATGATCAAACTGAACATGTTGGCGCTGGTGGAGCTTCAGGACAAGCAGCCAGAACACAGAGTGCCGCTGCAGCCCTGTATAAAAAAAAACCCCAACTTCCCCTCCCCCCTCCCCCCGACCATGTTCCTTCTCCTCACCGCCAGTCCGTAGAAACTGTGAGGGTATGCTGCTGTGCACTGCCCACTCCACCCAGTGGAACATCCCCCGGCCAACCAAAAGTTTGCATTACTTTGAATATTTTTAGTGGCTTTCCTCCCTTAATAACCTCTCCAAACCACCCGGACTACTTGTCAAGTTCTCTCCTCTTTTTATAATCAGTATAAAGAAGACTATGACTTTTAATGAGAATGACTATTTCCTAGAAGCAGCTGTGATCAAAGGGGTGTGCTTACAGGAATGAGTCAATCAGGGGGGTCCTCTCAAGGAGAAACAACTTCATGTACACTGTACCCTGCAATGATGAAACTGGTTTCAAAGCTTTCTAAGTGCCACTCCTGGTGTGCCTTCTAATCGCGCCCGTGGTGTCGTGGCTGTGCTAATCCATCGGCAGTGATTGCCTCAGCCCCCCGCCTAAAGGTCTCCCTTACTCTCACAGGGATGGAGCACACACGCAAGCAGCTAACATGAAGAACACTTGGTTTGGCTGAGTCTGATGAGTCGAGTAAGTGCGCCAGCGAGACTTCTAAAACGGCCAAATGCAATTCTACACCCATCCTGCACTGCCGACCTTAATGTGAACAATCCTGACACTGCAGGCTGCCTTGTTATGGCTCATGAGCCTATGGCTCAAGGGTAGCGGGTCCCACAGAAATACAGCTTTCAATCCCACGTGTATTGTCTGGTCTGGGAAGGTTTCCCTTGCGCAGCTGTTTAACAGGTAAGTGTTTCTGAAAGGCGAGAGGTCACGACCCTTCGCCATCACATGGATTTGGTAAATGCACCTTTAGTCAGGAGAGGCAGAGAACTCCTTTAACACGCACCATGGAAAGCCCATTGCGGTTTATGTACGGGCGCCTGGTCCAAATTAGGGATATGGTTCCCATCTATCACCGCCACACAGTTAGGAGATCCATTGGCAAAGCATCCACTATAACTTGACACTATGTAATTCACCAGTTCACACCTTTGTAGCCAGAGCTTAGTGATTGCTTGGCTACTTGATCACAGCACCCCTCACGTAGATTTCCACTCCAAATGTGATTCCGATCGACGTAGACTGTCTGCGTTGCAAGTTCCAGGAGCATTGTCACTCGTTTCTCACTGTGAGGGTTCTCTATCTTGGTATTTGCGCTTCAGAGCAGGGGAAGCAGGCCAAAAGTTCCATGAATAGTGCGCCTTACACCGCAAAAGTTTGTAGTCCACTGAACGTCCCACACTGCAACCTATGCGATGCTCACGTCAGCTGCTTGTTTCCGGTGCGCCAAATTCGGAGTTCAATCTAGAACTGCCCATAACTAGCAGATGCCCTAAGCGCAGGCCGCAGTTTGACAGAATTTCTGTGTCCTGTCTCATCACTCTCAAGCGCCTCTCGCAGCGCCGCCTCTCCTGGCTTTGCAGGTCCCGGTTCAGTCTTGACTAGCATACCGCACGGAAGGCGCGAAGGGTTTTAACAAATGTCCCTGATTGCTGTTTGACTCAGAGGGTCCGTGCGCGTGGAATGGCGCTGCACAGTCTCACCAGGAAAAAAGTGTCAAAACAGTTGGGCTGTTTGCTTTACGGAAAAGGGAGGTGAGGCTACCCAGACACCCCCAGCGCCAATGTTGGTTTTCCCTCAGGCCTGGGCTCAACTCAGCACTTCCAATGGGCAGGGAGAGAATGCCGGAACTATTGGAAGCTACCACAGTGCAATGCGTTTTCACACCTCAACTGCTAGAACAGGGCCTCATCCTCCCTGATTGAACTAACCTCATTATCTCTAGCTTGCTTGCATATATATACCTGCCCCTGGAAATTTCCACTACATGCATCTGACGAGGTGGGTATTTACCCACGAAAGCTCATGCTCCAAAACGTTTATTAGTCTATAAGGTGCCACAGGATTCTTTGCTGCCTTTACAGATCCAGACTAAGATGGCTACCCCTCTGATACTGAACTCTTAGTGATATTCATTGGGAGTCAGGCACTGAACTGCCATCTGCACCTTGGAAAACCCACCTCTGTAGCTGGCAGGCCACCATTAGGTTCCTAAATCTGCATTTAGACACCTAAATAAATGGCTTGGCTTTTTGTGAATGTGTTGGGCACTCATTGGGGCCCATTGATTTCAGCCTCCACTGATGATTATGGTGCCCCAAAATGACCTTGGACGCCTGGTTTTGGGAATCTTGGCCACAGTATTTTCCTTTGCGCTGGAGATTGAAGGGAAAGGCTTCTCCTCCCACAATAGGAATGAGGGCTTAAGGGATGTGTAAAAGATAGATGAGTGACCTTAAGAACTGCACCGGAGGTAGTTGGTAGTGAATAATTCTTTGGCAACTCTTGATCATATGCCGGCTGCATTATTCCAAGAACAGCTGTTACAAAGAACTAGTCAATGTAGAGATGTTCAGTGTATTCCCTGGTGGGGAAACTAAGCAGAATCTGCTGACCTCTGTTATCTTCAGAGGCTCATTGTTTAGGAATGTTACTTAGGGGACACCGCATCATCACTCAGCTAGTTGTGACCGTCTGGGCTGTCCAGCGCTTTCGCTCCTACTGATGATTTCTCATTTCCTGGAGGAAATGCGTTGCAGAGAGAATTGTGAGTAACTGAGAAATGACATGCTGCGAGTTTCCTTCGCCTTGCGACCTCAGTGCCTAGAAGACATGTTAACAGGGAGATGGGAGGGGAAAAGATTAGTCAGAGGAAATCTGGGCCTTCTTCAGCAGGAGTCACAGCTTAGTCAAGAGTTCAGGAGTCGAGCTCATCCCACTGATGTTGGGTGAATTCGGCCCAGGAATCGGGAACTGCATCCTTCAGTCGGATTAACTGCTGGCCCTAGATGCACAAGCCTCAAAGCCTGAGAATGTCCCTATTGGTAATGTGGCAGTAAAAGAAGAAAAGCAACCTGTTTATCTCCAGGTGCATTGTTTACTTCTGTCTCTAAAAGGGCTCCTGGGAGGGATAAAGGTTTATTCCGGTGCTTCCTGGAGATGCTTCCAATTGACATTGCAATTACATGAGGTAAATATAGATTATACAAGTGTTTTGTTTTGCTTTGAATGGATTCCTACCAAGGCTTTCCTCTGAAAGTCCAGACCGGGATGGCATGCAGATGCGGAATTCCTTTGGAATGTAACCCTCTAGAGTTTGTTCATGCAGCGTGCTCTGGCTGTATCAGACAGCATGTTGCATCTTGGGTTACTTGCTTCCGCTTTGGTTTGATTTTGTTCTGCTTTAGTGACAGTTACCAAACTGCAGATTAGATTTTGGAATTTGATAGTCATTTTGTACTGGGCTCCAATAGGCATGTGAACAGGTTTACTCCTGGGATCCAAGGAAAACATGCATGGCATTGAATTGATTGGTGCAATACGTGACTTGAAAGAGCTAAGGAGGGGGTAGGAGAGTCTGAAGATGTAGGTAATGCAGGTGGTGAGCAGTGGGTTTGTAAATCAGCCTGGAGCCCCCCGCCTTTGCTTCTGCAGAATTGTTTTCTTGGTTGAACAGTGTATCAGAATGGAAAAGAAATATTTGTGTCCCTCTGAAATGCTTAAGCATATCGCTACATAACGCTGTGTGGAATGTGCATGGAATTAATTATCCATGGATTGTGAAATACATTTGAATAAATCAGAGGAGGTGCTTTCTGCTACAAATCCTCCAAATGAAATTAACATTTAGATGCTTGGTCTGTGAATCATTTGGCGTAGGGACAGGATGACTTTCTGGTAATTATTTTTAATAGGTGAAGTCTATATTTAAAAGCAGGTAGCTTTGACTGTGACAATTTGAACCTTCAGATTGTTAGTATACATTTGTGGCTGCTTTGCTGGTTTAAACATTTGTAGTTCTGTTGGGATGGATTTGGCCCTCTCTCTTCTCTACTCAGGCTTTGAAAATACCCCTCTACCTTGATATAACACTGTCTTCAGGAACCAAAAAAATCTGACCACGTTACAGGTGAAACCACATTATATCGAACTTGCTTTGATCTGCCGGAGTGCGCAGTCCTACCCCCCGGAGTGCTGCTTTACCGGGTTCTATCCGAATCCGCGTTATAGCAGGGTGGAGGTGTATTTGTATTGCCAAGGGTCACTGCTCCGTGCCCATTAGAAAGCTGGAAGTGTTGAGCTGAAGGGAGTGCTGTCCTGGGGAAGTGGAGGGATAGCGGGTCAGTGTGTCCTGACTAATGGCTACTTGACGGGTATTGTTTAGAGAAGCTCTTGTGGCTCAAGGCTCAGAGGGGTCGCTGTGTTAATCTGGATCTGTGAAAAGCGACAGAGTCCTGTGGCACCTTGTAGGCTAAGGTGATTCACACTCTGGACTGGACTTGGGAGATCTGGGTTTGGTTCCAGCTCTGCCACAGACTTGCTGTGTGACCTTTGCTCTGTGCAGGGGTCACTTCCCCAGCTGTAACATGGGGTGCGGCCTTTCTTCTCTCACTCCTTGTCTTGCCTGTTTAAGCCCCAATCTTGCCACCCCTTATTCCCATGTCAATGGATTTCAGATCAGTGACACTCCCCAGTAGTTAAGCACGTGCATAATTGTTTGCAGGATTGGGGCCTCAAATTGTGAGCTCTTGGAGTCGAGGACTTGCTTTTTAGGCTTCTGTGCATCTCCTAGCCCAGCAGGGCCCTCCTGGCGGTAGAGGCCTGTGGGCATTGCAGTAATAGAAACACACAAAGAGGGTATCCTCTCTAAAACGCTAGGGGCTTCCTCGAAAGAGAAGGATGTTAAAAGGCAGAGAGGGTTTCCCTGGTGATACGTTGGTGCATGCTTTTGTGCTTACACTTAAAATGATCAGTTACAGGTAATGAAATCTTCTAAGCCCTGTCAGAGCAGCATAGTTCTCCTCCCCTCTGCAAGTTACTGCACAGTTCAGAAAGGGAGATGTGCCTGATTTATTATTGTTTTAAAAACCTTTTTAAAAATTATACTGGGAATTAATTAGATTCGAGCAGTCACTTGAATTCTAAAATCATACACCAGCTGTTCGTGCAACTTTGATTGTGTGCAGAAGGCAGAATACTTTTCCTCATAATATTTACTTCCGTTGCCATCCGCTCCCACCCGTGTTGACATGGCAGCCCTAAAGAGCATCACCTATATCAATAGTATGCATAATTTATGCTAATATCTGCCAAGCCATCTGTTGCTTGCTTTTTATTGACTGACTGAATGGCTCTTATTCAGTGTAATTATTCCACTGTACACATCCCTTTTATCCAGAAAAAATGAAGTCAATCTTTCAAGCACTCTCACTTTTCTCTGCTTTCTTCAACAAGTATGTCTGTACGTGTGTGTGCATGTATATTTTTAAAATTGGAATCAAAGCCTTCTGCATGGTTTTCTGTCAGCGGAAATGCTGCTTGGTTTACACAAACGCAGAGTTCACAGTTTCTTTTAGTACTAAATCTAAGGAAAGCGGCTGTAATGAAATTGAGCACTGCTCAACGATTCCCGGTGTGTGTGCATCCTCAGAATCCAATCGTACATGAAAGTTAGCTATCTCGGGAGCTGCTTCTTCATTGCTTGTGTTCAACGCATTTTTTTGGACTTCTGTTAGCTTCCAGGCTGATTTCTGTTGTTGGCCTCAGTACTCCACTCAGTCACAGTTGTAAATTGTGAATCTGTAAATAATTACGGCTGGGGGCCAATTAAAACACAGTCTCTGTTTGTTTTCCCTGAACTGTGGCAGAAGGAGGTGAGTTGCATATCCCGTGACCCCTGCAGCAAAACGTAGCTTTTGTTTAACTGAGGGTGGGTCAGACTTTCACAGGAGCAGACGATAGCAGTATTGTCCCACACTTCAGACGTAGTGAGCGCATGATGATGGAGAAGTCAGAATGCATTTCTGATTGCCTTATGTGGCAGACATTCATCTTTGTGATCAATTTCAGGGTTTCTAGCGTCCGCGGGCAGCTTCTATCCGATGTAACTAAGTGCAAGAATCTGTTACCTAGGGGAACATCTCATTAGGGTGCTTTGCCTGTTTGTTCTCACTGCTGTTAACGATGGAACTGCCAACAATATCAGCAAACGCTTCTGAAAGTTCTTATTGGCCATAAACCTACTGTGTCTTAAATCCTTGGCCAGTAAGGAGTTCTAGGGGTTGCATGTGTCTGGATGGGTAGTGGCTCCTCTGAGTACAGTAAAGCAGTGAGAAAAGGTGTGTTCCACCACGATGAATCTGGCCCCAGGATTTCCAGTAAAGACTTCTTTTGGCTGGGATTTCAAAGGAGCCTGTAGGCATTAGGTGCCCATCTCCCTTATGCCACTTGGAAATCTGACTCTAGATCTGCCATAACTCTTTCATAAAAAAGGCGGGGTGAGATTTTCACTTAGGGGAGTTAGGAGCACAAGTCCCAGGGAAAGTCAGGACGGCTTGTGCTCCTGATTTCTTTAGGCGCTTTTGAAATCCCCCTTTCTAAAGCCTGGACCTGATGCTAATGGGGGTTGCCGAGTCACTTGCTTTGCTGTAAAGCTGGTATGAGACCAGAATTGGGCTCCCTTTTCCAGGGCCAGCTCCAGGATTTTTTCCACCGCAAGCAGCAAAAAGCGCAACCCCTCCCCCCCCCCCCC
>NC_133779.1:1324588-1360840 GCF_003597395.2 Chelonoidis abingdonii
AAGCACCTGCTTGCTGGGCTGGTGCCTGGAGCCTGCGCTTTTCTTTATGTATTTCTCTGTTGGTCCCATTTTGTTAGCTTCCGCTCCGTGAGTTGTCATGTGGAAGAGCCCTCCAGCCTGCTTTAACTGTGTTAGTGTCTGATGCTCATCTGGCTCCCATCTGAGCAAACAGCCTGCCCTTTGCTCCGATAGCCATCTGGTCGAGGGGGCAGTGACAATGCCGGCTGGGGGCTTGGAAAACTCTTTTCTTCTCCCTTGATTGCTTGCTGAACAACAGTGGTTTCTCTTGGAAACCTGGCTGGCTGATTTCATGCATCTGACACAGCTGTACTGTAGGAAAATCTGTTGCTTAGGGTTTTCAATTGAGTAATTGTTGGTGTGACAGTGTGCAGGTAGTGTCTGTTAGTCTGGGCCGGGTTGCTCCTAGCTTAGTGGGTTTCTATGTGGCGTCTGCCTCACCTTTCCCAGTGATGACAAAGCTGCTACTTCTTGGGTTTCCATTGTGCCTTTGATTTAAGTTTGAGGAAAACTGCTCTGTGTTAATTCCAAAAGCATCTAATTGAGCATTGTGCTCCGAAGTCAATTACTCTGTTTTACACAGTCCCTCCCTGTGTGTATTTTACAGGAGTGTGATTGTCTGTGAGACTGGTTTCTGTGCAAGTTTCTCTTCCTGTTGCGGTCTTATGTTAAATCTTTTCTTCCCGGAGCACCATGCTGCCTTCTCAGAGCTCTGTCTAGTGGCTTAAGGGTTGTTTAGGGCCACTTGTGCCTTGTTAGTGTTGCTAGAGAGACCAGATGGGTGAGGTGTTATCTTTTATTGGACCAGCTTCTGTTAGTGAGAGAGACAAGCCTTGCTGCTTATACAGAGCTCTTCTTCAGGGTTGTGGAGGACTAGGAGAGATTCTCTGTAGAAGCAATGTATGTCTATCATCTTTATTTCTGGCTTTCTGTTTAACCTTAGGGGAAATGCCTGTTTTAATTGAGATGGTACCAGCATTGAGGGATAGTGCACAGGTGTATGAATAGAATCTGTTTCTGGTATTGTGTGTATATATATTATATTTCAATCAATCATGTTGGTGTTGCCACCATCGTACCCAATGTTCAGGAAATTTTCTGTGCTGGGAGTTTACTGGGTGGGACAAGACTCCAAGGAAGAGTTAAATGGGTTGAACTATGCTGTTGAATAGCTTAGCTGGAGTTTTGTTTGGAGTGAGCAAGAATGAAAAGGAATGGATTTTTTTAATGATATGGAAAATCTGCAAATCTTTTTCTTGTTATAACCAGACTGAAATTCCCTGATGTATTTACTGTGAGGCCAACATATTCAGGACATACATTCCGAGCCTGGTGAATTCAGCAGGAAATCCTTGATATGCAGATATCAAATCCCTAAAACTACATAGGCCTCTTAAATGACCTTCGGCCCAAGTCGTGAGTCTGAACTCGGCATAGCAGTGTCTGCGTAGGCTGGGAAGGATTTGATTTTTTTAAATGGTAAATGTTGATAAATGTTGATTTCACCGTATACACAAACCAATGAAAAAAGATTTCCATCGGTAGTAATCGAAATTTACAGATGCGGGTTTAAGAAAACTGCTCTTTGAGAACTTAGAGTTTGATTTAAGAATACTTGGTATATTTTTACATAAGGTGACAATTTGTGTTTTATTGGTCATAATAAAGCTTTAACGTTTTAAATCTCAATATCTATTATAACAAAATAATTATCTGATCCCCGATTGTCTGATCAGCCTTAATTTCCTGCAACTGTGAACAATTAAATCAATACAGATTGAAATAAAGGCTAAACCCCATATTTTTGTGCAATTGTGAATTTGTCGATAATCAAAAAAATGCTTAAAAAAAATCAATGTTATCCACCGAAATTATAAAAAAAAATAGAATTCTGCCAACTGTGTATATTCCCCAGCATGCAGTGACCTGTATCTCAGTAATTGCGTGGTACTTGTGTGACGGGCTGCTGTGTTTGATCTGAGGGTCTTCTGACCAGCATGAAAAGTAAACCTAAATAATGTCCCGTTTGTGGATAAGAGCCTGGAAGGAGCAAAGACCAAAAGCTTTGACTCTTTTCTCTACAGCTCTTGTCACAGAGACACTGGAAAGCGTGTGACTGTCTCTGCGAGCAGGCTCCCCAGGGCGGCGAGAGACCCACACTGTGCTGACGCTAGGCCAGGGACAGTCCCAGAGATTCTCGGAGTTCTGTAAGGTGTTTCCCATGTTGGGTGTTGTTGGTTTGTCATTGGCAGGAGAGCGGGGCAGCTGGTTCTGCGTCCAGGAGATTGAAATGGGCAAGGCCTGCCCTTTCCAAAGCAGTATCTATCTCTTGACTTTCAGGAAAGGATCCTTCCTAAATTCTTCCCTCGCAGCTTCCTTGTAGTGGCAGATAAGAGAAATTGCTGTTTCCTGTGCCATTTGGATTAGAGATTAGCTTCTGCATTCCTAGCGCACAGGAAGGGGACTGCCAGCTCTGTTTGTTAGCGGCAGGTCTTTTGGAGTAAACCTGCTGGGTGGGAATAGCTGGCTTTTCCTGGACAGGGCTGTGTAAAGTGCTGTGCTGTGAAGGGAGATTGAATTCTTTTAGGGAGCATTGGAAGTTCTTCCTCAAAGGGTTTAGCGGCCTTGTGACCTCATTGGTGGAAGAATGGATTTGAATGCAGCATGGGCTCCTGCCTTTAATGTTCTGAGCAGCGAAGCGCTCTTCTGATACGACACTGAGAAAGGGACTTGCAGTGTTTTGTGTCCTGCTCGCCTCCTGGAGAGCAGCATATTCCCTACGCAAACCAGGGTTCTCAGTGCAGGACTGAGCTGTCTGTGACTCACCACCTCAGCTCCCAATTACAGGTGTGCCTGGTGCCCTGGTCCCCGAGGGTGGGATAGCATACGGACCTAGGTCTCAAATTGTGGTCCAAGGAACCCATCCTTGTAGCCCAGAGAATGAAGTATTTGAAGCTTATTTTATTGTGTTGTAGGAGTGTCTAGCAGGCCTTGGGCTGTGGGGCCTTGCTGTGCTGGGGCACAGTATGGACATGCAGGAGCTGGGAATGTGGTACAGACCCGGCCCTGGAGTTTACGACCCAGACAAGACAGAGTAAAGTGGGTGGGGAGGAAGGATTGTATCTCCATCTGACTGATCGGAGCCGAACAATGGGATGGGAACAGGCATCTTCCCTACAGAGACAGCCAGAGAATTGATAGGTTGGAAAGCCCCTAGTGCGGCAAAGTGGGTTTGAGATGCTGACTTGACTGGCCTTTCTGCAGTGTCTCGTCTTGCGTAGCAGGCTGGGGAGTCAGATTTTTGAGGTTGTGTAATAATACTTAGGTTCAAAACTAATCAAGAAACAGATCCGCTTTTGAGTCCCTCTCCCGTGACGAATTTTCCATAGGAGCCTGGCAGCAGTGCGCGTGCGTGCGTGTGCGTGCGTGCATGTGCGCGCCCACCTACAAGTCCAATTTGGGGGAGAATTATTCCCTTACATTGTTGGAGTGGCTGCACATGTCCATTCCGCTGTCAGTGTGTGCTTGCCTCGTGCACAGTTGTCAGAGAATTTTTTCCCTCAGCAGTACCTGATGGGGTGGCACAAGTGTCCTCTGTGGCCATGTGCCTCTGTGTGCTGGTATGAGAGGGTGGAGGGTGCCTTAATTCCTTCTTACCACCAGTGAGGGTTGTTGGAGCGATTGCAGACTTGTGACAAGTGCTTCCCTCCCTGCTTTATGTACATATCCGGCTATTGGGTTTAGTGTAGCTAGATTTTAGTGGTATGTTTTTGGTTTGGGTCTCTTTTGGCCACTCATTTGTTCAGTACCAGAATCGGTACCAGAACGATGCTCTGCTCGCAGGGTTAAGTCCTGCCGGATGTGTGCTAAGCCTGTGCCGGTCAGCGACCCACACTCAGGCAGCTTGAAGTGTTTGGAGCACCCCACGTTATTGACAAGGGATTCGAGCCCCTCTCAGAGGGATAAACTGGTGAGGCTCAAGTGCTTGCTTGTGGAGGCAGCGCTTTGCCCTCCCTCAGAGTTGTTACACGGGGGAAGTGCCCTCTGTACATCTGCTTTGATGTGGACCATCCCCTGGAGATGGCTGCCGTTCGCCGGCACTGAAGAATAGACTCGGGTGTTCCTCAGGGTCAGTACCGAAATCAAGTAGAGATGGAGAGGCTGCAAAATATTTGGGGGAAGGGCTCTCCCTGGAGCACTCATGTAGGAAGAATGATTTGCAGTCTCTGGATCCTGTGCCAGGTCCCCCTGAAAGATCTTGACAGACCTATTAGACACTGCCGATCCCAGCCATCCTGGAGACGTACACAGCCACGTGAGACCTGCTTCACCTCTCAGGACTGTATTGTGACACTGCCTGCCTCCCCCAGTACCATTGCTGCCCAAGCATCCAGAAAAGCTGGTACATTTGAGAGGCAAACCTCTGATGGTCTCCCCGGTACTTCCATTTCCGGGATTGGGCCACTTCTCACCTGTTCCAGCTGGTTCTGCACCTTCGTTGTTGGCAGTGTCGGACTCTTCTTCGGACTCTGAGGCGTCCTCTATACCACATCCAAGGCGAGGAATGTGCCCCCACCGTCTTTGGAGTCAACCTCCAGATGCCCTCTCTCTGCCCCTACATCCTGCTTCCCCCTCCACTGAGGGTCCTAATCATCTGTCTGCACTGACGCTAATCACCTTCCTGTCACCCCTTTGCGTTGTGACAAATGAGATTTTGACTTCAGGTGGGGAATGAGCAGCAGCAGGCACAGATGGGCTCTCAGGAAACAAAGGATCTGGTTCCCACACAAAGGTTCATGGTAATGGAGCATGGGGCAAGGATATGGGGAATGTACAGTATGCAAGAAGGGCTGTATCTAAATCAGTGGGTTTCAAACTGTTTGTTTTTTTCTGGCAACCCAGTTGAAGAAAATTGTTTCCTGCGATCCAGTGGAGCTGGGGCTGAGGGGTCTGGGCTGTGAGATGGGCTGTGGGGTGGGGCTGGGAATGGGGGGTTCAGGGTGTGGGAGGGGACTCTGGGCTGGGACAGGGTGTTGGGATGAGGGACGGGGTCAGGGCTCTGGGGTGGGACTGGGGATGAAGGGCTTGGGGTGTAGAAAGGGGCTCTGGGTTTGTGGGGGGCTCAGGGCTGGGGCAGGAGATTGGGGTGTGGGCTTACTTTGGCTCCTGGTCAGCGGCGCAGCAGGGGTGCAGAGGCAGGCTTCCTGCCTGTCCTGGCACTGCAGACCGTGCTGCGCTCCGGAAGCGGCCAGCAGCAGGTCCGGCTCCTAGGCAGAGGCGTGCAAGTGGCTCCATGCAGCCCTTGCCTGCAGGCACAGCCCCTCCCCCAGCTCTCATTGCCTGGGAACTGGCCAATAGGAGTGCAGAGCCAGTACTTGAGGTGGAGGCAGCGCACGGAGCCCCATGGGTCACCCTGCCTAGGAGCCGGACCTGCTGCTGGCCGCTTCCAGAGCACAGTGCAGTGTCAGAACAGGTAGAGACTAGCCTGCCTTAGCTGAGCAGCATCGCCGATGGGACTTGTGATGGCCTGTAACGATCCAGTGCCTTACCTTCTGTGACCTGATACTGGGTGGTGACCCGCAGCTTGAAAACCACTGATCTAAATAGCTTGTCTCTACTACCTTGGAGCCGCTTGGGGCGCTGAATCTCCTACGCATGTGTTAGCGTTACCTGTGTGAATACAGCTGCAGTACTTCGCACCCATCTAGAGGTGTGCTTGGTGCAGCACCGTAGGCAGTAAGCCCTGGCTCCTATGTCAAAGTACCTGCTTTAGATATGAGGACAGGAGCTCTGGCCCTGATCCTGCCAGTGCAGGAGGGAGATTTTTCAAAGGCACAAGGGGCAGCTAGGCAGCGTAGGGTGGAATTCCCCAAAGCGCCTTGCTCCTTAGTCACTCGGGGGAATTGTGGGAAGGCATTGCAGGACCGTGGCCCTCCAGTGTTATCGCAGAGCTAACCTGTGTCCAGAGTGGGCACTAGCCACTGGCTCTAAGGTGATGTGTCGTCTCTCAACTAGCGGCACGTGCAGGGACGAGTACTCCTGTGCTGGTCTCCTGCCAATCCGCAGGCCAGGAGCTGGGCTGGTGACTCCCAGGGCTGGTCTTTGAGCCTCCCGGTCTGCCCATTGTCCCCTCCCGAGCATGGTGACACTCCACAAGCCTTCACCTGCTCCAGCCCTGCTCTGCACTCCTGAGTCTGGTTCTGACCCCTAGGCCTGACCCTCCTCGTCAGCTTCTGAGAGTAGCTCCCTCCCATGCCGGCCAACTCATGTTACTAGAACCACTGCACGTGAGGGAGGAGTTAGTGTGGGGCAGGTGTCAGTGTGAACGCTTAAGCTATAACAGCAGGGAAGATAAGCTCTTAGGCACATGTGAAAACCCCAGCCCAAGCCCTTGGGAGTTGGGGGCCTGACTCCCACTGTGTCATTGAGAACCTTCCCCAATAGCACGTGCTTAATGTGCAGCCCATATGGTGTCATTGCGGTTAACTGAACACGTGCCTGAGAGCTGGCAGGCTCAGGGCCTGGAGAACCTGGAGGGACTGTGCTGCCCTGTATGCTCTGCGCCATGTTCTTCAATCTGCCTTGTGCTCTGTCGCCAGGGGCTCCTGCAGACTCGGTGACACTGGGGCAGAGCTTTGTGTGAATTTCTGCCTTCAGCTTGACGAGCATCTAACCCCCGTTTCATCCTGCCCAGGGGTGATGGTGCTTTCTTCAGGAGCTGCTACCATAACGAGACTTCCTGAGGTCAGACAAGCTGGGCATGACCCCTTCTCACTATCTCATTGTATAAAAGGCAGGATTAACATTAGAAAAAGGGGCTCAATCACACATGCTGCTGGAATTAGCTGCCCCAGACTCCAGGAGAGAACCTCCGTTCAGTCTCAGAGCAAACTCTTGCAGCCCTTCCCCAGCGCGCGCTAGAATAAATCCTTGCTTTGTGCAGACACTTGGGTAGATTAATCAAAGCCCTTGCATTTCCAGATAATACAGGGATTTCAATCATCAGATTGCACCAGTTTGAAGGCTTTCACGAGGCCGCCATGTCGTCATAGTAACTGACTTGTTCAGATTAAGGGATATTTCAGAGGGTTGGACTCCCAAATCCACTTCTGAGTTCTTCCTCCTTCAGAAAAACCTTCCTGACTCTGCGGAAATTCCAGCTAGTGGCTCCATAATGTACACTTCAGCGAATCATATAATATTAGGGTTGGCAGGGACCTCAGGAGGTATCTAGTCCAACCCTCTGCTCAAAGCAGGACCAATTCCAACTAAATCATCCCAGCCAGGGCTTTGTCAAGCCTGACCTTAAAAACCTCTAAGGAAGGAGGTTCCACCACCTCCCTAGGTAACCCATTCCAGTGCTTCACCACCCTCCTAGTGAAAAAGTTTTTCCTAATATCCAACCTAAACCTCCCCCACTGCAACTTGAGACCATTACTCCTTGTTCTGTCATCTGCTACCACTGAGAACAGTCTAGATCCGTCCTCTTTGGAACCCCCTTCAGGTAGTTGAAAGCAGCTATCAAATCCCCCCACATTCTTCTCTTCTGCAAACTAAACAATCTCCAGTTCCCTCAGCCTCTCCTCAGAAGTCATGTGCTCCAGCCCCCGAATCATTTTTGTTGCCTCCACTGGACTCTTTCCAATTTTTCCACATCCTTCTTGTAGTGTGGGGCCCAGAATTGGACACAGTATCCAGATGAGGCCTCACCAGTGCCGAATGGAGGGGAATGATCACGTCTCTCGATCTGCTGGCAATGCCCCTACTTATATAGCCCAAATTGCCGTTAGCCTTCTTGGCAACAAGAGCACTGTTGACTCCTATCCAGCTTCTCGTCCAGTGTAACCCCTAGGTCCTTCTCTGCAGAACTGCTGCCTAGCCACTCAGTCCCTAGTCTGTAGCAGTGCATGGGATTCTTCCATCCTAAGTGCAGGGCTCTGCACTTGTCCTTGTTGAACCTCATCAGATTTCTTTTGGCCCAATCCTCTAATTTGAAAATTTAAAAATGACAATGCTTAGAGTCCTTCATGCTACAGAGTACAAAAAATGAAGGTAGATTAAAGTGAGACTGAAAAGTCACATGCACCTTTGTACTTACCAGCCATTTTATACATGGCTTATAAAGGGTTAAAAAGCGATACCTCTGGAAGATCCTTCACGTGAAGTGGCAAGATCGCCGCACTAATGCCAGCATCTTCGCTGACACCAAGCAATGATTCTCATGCACCAACTTCTCTGGGCTGGACATTGCATGTGGATGCCAGACTCTGGCCTCTCAAAACAAGCCCTCTACTCTCAGCTCACCCATGGCCAGAGATCCCGTGGTGGCCAGAGGAAACGCTACGAAGACACACTGAAAGCGTATCTTAAGAAAACTGATGTGGACATCACAAGGTGGGAGGAGCAAACCACCGTCCGACCCAAATGGCACCATATCCTCCATCAGGCAGTGGTCTGCTTCGAGAAGTGCCTTGCCCTTGAAGCTGAAAAGAGAGAGAGAGGGAAGGAAAAAGAGAGAACTTTCTCCTAGCAGGCAGCTGACCTGCCAGGACATGTCTGTACTTACTGCGGGCGGATCCGTGGTTCCAAGATCGGACTCCTGAATCACCTCAGGACCCATATGTAAATCCATGGTAGAGATCAACCTCAAATCGAGGGGTCGCCAGTCCATCAATAAAGGGTTAAGAAAGGTTTATTTGCTATTACTAGCCTGTCATAGACATGAGTAGCATGTTATAGATGATTACAAGTGCCACAGTAGAAGGGGTTCTGGTTGGTTATAAGCACCTCTTGACTCGTTGAACTCCAACAATCTCTAGTAATTGCACAACCATTTATTAAAACCTGTGTTGTTAACCCTTAACAAAACATGTATGATGACTTTACCACTGTTTCCGCGTGCCCTTGGGTGGGAAGCATAGAGCCTGTGAGTTGTAAAAGAGGGGAGACCTATATCTCGCTTAGGGTGACCAGACAGCAGATGTGAAAAATCAGGTCAGGGGTGGGGTGTAATGGGAGTCTATATAAGAAAAAGATCCAAAAATCGGGACTGTCCCTAAAAATCGGGACATCTGGTCACCCTAATCTCGCTGTCAAAATTATTTCTCCTGACTAGATCCAGGGGCTTGTCCTGATCTCTTCTTGCCAAGTTAATGGCCAGTGGGTATTTCCACCTTTCTGGTGGCCTGGACCTGCTAGAAAAAGGTCTATAAAATCCTGACGGGTGTGGAAAAGGGGACTAGAGAAGTGGTGTTTATCTTTTCACAAAATAAAAAAACAGGAGTCATCCAATGAAATGAATAGGCAGCAGGTTTAATACAAACAAGAGGAAGTTCTTCTTAGCACAGCTAGCCAGGAACTCATTGCCAGGGCGTGTTATGATGGCCACAGGTATAACTAGGTTCAAAAAAGAACTGGATACTTTCAGGGAGAATGGGTCTGTCAATGGCTACTAGCCAGGATGGTCAGGGACAGTACCTCGTGCTTGGAGTGACCGTAAACCTCTGAAGCCAGGAGTGGAAGCAAGTAGGCTCACTTCATCATTGCGCCGTTCTGGATGGACGGACGAACACACACACCGTAAACCTCTGAAGCCAGGAGTGGAAGCAGGTAGGCTCACTTCATAATTGCGCTGTTCTGGACACACACGGGCGCACACACACCCTAGTGACCCAGCCTGGCAGCTCTTATGTTCTTCAAGCCAACACGAAGGAGCACAAGTAAAACCACCCTGAGCCCAAGCTGTGCTAACTTGTACAGGGGAACGCCGGAACTTGGAGCTTGAAGAAAATGACCAACCCCTAAGTGTCTAATATAGGTCTCCCCTCTCATCTCTTCTGCAACTGCGTGTCGAAGTGCCCGGAGGCTGGGGGAGGTGCGACTGTACTGAGCTAAATGGAGACTCTCCATCTCTGTAACCGGGGAATCCAGCTACCTCCACAGTGCAGATCTGTTTTCCTCTTCCTTCGAGTGTATTGCTGCATGGAAGAGAAGCAATTTAGAGACCTTGGCGCTCGGTTCAAATGCTCGTGAATCTCTTGTTCCCCTCAAGGGATGTAAGCAGTGTTCTGAGCACCACTGGTGTTTGGAAACCCCAGGCCAGCCAGTCTGAGTTCATCCCATTTAACTGGGCAGTCTGAGTCTCACGTTAATGGATCAAAGCGCCATGCGTGGATAGCATGGCAAAGGAACAATACACACAAAATCCCACTCGTGTCTGGGACTTTCTGTCCCTGTCAGAGCAAGCAGCGACCTCTTTTGAGCTGATAGAGGGGACAGTGGGCCAGACACTCAAAGGAACTTAGCACCCAGCAGCTCCCATTGCTTTCAGCATTGGGGGGAGATTCTGCACTGCACTCAGTGCTTGAGAATCCTGCTTAGATGTTCAGAGGGCAGTTTACTCTGGTCCCCTGCTAAGGCGGAGTATAGACCTCTGTTGGGCAGGAACGCATTTTAATTTGATGGCTGCGTGATCAGAGAAGTGAGCTGGTTCAGTGCTGCCAGAGGGATAAGAACACAAATTGGATTGTGTGCCTTTCTGAATAGGAAGTATTATCAATGCAATATGCAGGGGCCTTAAATACCTATAAATGCCCCCCGTGGTCCTGTTTCATGATTAAATGCTGCAGTAATGCATGCAGATCTCCCAAGCCCTGTATCTCAGGAGAGTCAGATGAGGTCTCCAGCACCTGGCTTTGTGATGCTTTTGAAATCTGGCCCCCTCTTTCTTTTTATTGGAGTTCAAACAATCTATGGAAGAAATACAGAGAAATTAAAACTTGACGGTGTATCTGCTGCTGGACATAATGGATGAAGCTTGCCAGTCTTTAAAAAAAGAATTTTTAGCAGACTTTTTGGATGCCTCTTGTGCCAAATTGCCGGTACTGTTCTGCTGGGTCTCGCGCTTTCTCTTCTCTGGGGTAGGTTCAGGGCGCTATTGCTTGCCCCTGAACCAGTTCTTAATCACTCCCCTAGTGTCCTTGGAGGAGGGGAGTGGAGAGGGAGGGACCTGGGCCCGCCCTCTACTCCAGGTCCCAACCCAGGGGCCCTGGGGTTGTGGTGAACCACTTGACTAGCGGTTTCTTCCCCTGGGTTACTTCCCTCTCATACCCGTCAGCTTGTGAAGGGCTTCTCGCCTCTCTTCTATACAAGCCTGGTGCCCCTTACCTAGGGTTTCTGTTGGGCTTCCCAATCCACCGCAGCACTCCTCCAAACCTTCTATTTCTCTCTGGACAAACTCTTCTCTTCTGCAATCTGCACTCTGCTCCAATCCAACCTTTCTCCTTCAACTACCACCCCCTGTCTGACTGAAGCAGGGGTTTATATCCCATGACTGGAGTCAGGTGCTCTAACTGGAGTCAGGTGCTCTAATTGGAGTCAGGTGCTCTAATTGGCCACAGCTGTTCTAGTTAATCTAAAGCAAACCTTCCTCCCTTGGCAGGGAATAAGGCTCCCTGCTAACACTCTTATGCTGCCCTCTGGCCATGCTGTATCACACTCTTTAAAGTGAAATTTCTGGCTTCCAGATCTGTAGATGCAGAATTGAGTGGCCTCACCCCTCTGTTCAATGAGCATTGCATGGAGCATGGGACTCTCCTTATCGGTTTGCTGTTTACCCAAGACAGAAGTGCCAGATACTTCTCGTGCTTTGTGCCCAATGGCTGCACCACCTGCCGCTTTGTTTGAGTCCGTGCTGCTGCTAATTTGCCCCACACTGAACCGCCCTGTATCTGGAACCTACGTGTTCCTTCCACTTCCCAGCTGTAATTTTCTCACTTGGGTGCTAGCGATGGTTAACGCCCCAACGAGCAGCAGGCTGCTGGAGTGGCTGCCCAGGCATAGAGAACTAGGAGCCTTATGCCCAGCAGGGCAATGCAATAGGGCAGCTGGCAGGTGTTTCAAGTGGCAGGTGCCCAGCGTAGCAGTTTCTAACCTAAGCGCTCTCGCTGGCCTGCCGAGTAATCTTGGACAAGTCACCTCTGCTCCCTGCCACTCCCTTTCTCCCCGAACACTGGGGATCTCTGAAAGAGATGCACAGTTCATCCCCAAGTCACTGCTGTCTCTGCAGGAGTGGCTGGCTCTGATTCTGCGGCCTCTCTTGGAAGTCTGTAAAGAGCAGAAGTAGTACATACATCCAGTACCTGAGCTGTTTAGGCAGTGAACGCTCTCTCACTGGCTTCCTGCAGTATCTTTGCACAGGCCAAACCCTGCCAGTCCGTTTCTTGTCGGATAATAGTCCCTCTCTGCGGGAGGCAGCAGGACAGCTGAGGCTTTCATCCAGGTTGTGTTCCGCACAGCACGGGCGCATGGGACAGGACAGCTGTGTGGGAAACACCACAGGCTGCACCTCTGATGCTGTCTGTGTGATGGTTTCTAAGCCAGAAGGGGCCATTGTGCCCTGGGTAGGGCCGCTGGGGCAGAGCCCTCTGCTGTCCAAATCTTCTCCCCGTGTAAGGGTCGCATCAGGCAGCCCAGTGCTGGGTGACTTTACATTCGCTCTTCAAGGGGATCATTACTCAGCCCTGCCTGTCCCACTCTGGGCAGCTAATGCTTAGAGGCCACTCAGCAGGTAAGGCTTCTCTTCATCCCCTCACCCATAGCCCCCCACCCTCCAAAATACTGAGTGCTGAGCCGCTGCCAGCCCTTAATACTGCAGGTCTTTCCACCCTCCTGCCATGGACATTAGCTCTCCACTCACCAACTCAGCCAACAACACTGCCTTATCTCACCTCTGCTGGCAGGCGGGGCTTGGCTGGGTCTCCATTATGATGCAGATCTCCGGGACTAGAATGTTGTTAATCTGAGGCTAAATTTTGAGCAGACATGCCACAAAATTAAGAAGATTGTCTTGAAGGAAGGTTAGAATTCTTCCTCTTGCATGGTGGTTTTCTCTTTGGTGCCAACCTGTGAGCTGGGGGGAGGGCATGCCTCGTGGCTGACCAGGAAATGTGAACTATGTTACCACTTCTGGGCACCTCTGAGGGCCAGTATGAGAATTGCAAAGGTCTGGGCACACTGAACTGCAGCGAGCGTTCCAGCACGTCGGTGGCTAGGCTGCCCGGAGGGGCAGTGCTGGACTGTCAGGTCATGTGCATCACATTTGCTGCTTTTAATGATTCCATTGTATTTTTTTTCCGCACACCAAGGAACAATCAAGCTCTCCGTGCCATTCTTTCTCATCAATATGGGGACGTTTCTGCTGTGCCTGATTAGTTCCGTCTGTTTCATTACATCTGGCTGTACACAGCCCAGCAAACTGAGCCGCACCGCACGCTCATCTTGCTCAGGTTTTTATTAGCCATCTGATGCCTGCACCAGTGTGGGGGAGGGAGTAGGCCATTGCTGCAAAGGGGTTTCTTTTCCGGCTTCTGGAGAAGTGTGTGTTTCCCCAGGAATTCATATATTACTAGAGAGGTCAAGAGAGGAAAAGACAAAGGGAAAGTTTGCAAATTCCAAACTGATCAAGGGAAATACTTTTTCACACAAAGTATAGCCAGACTGTGGAACTCATTGCCACAAGAAGTCATTCAGGCCAAGGGTTTAGCACAATTCAAAAGGGATTGGACCATTTATATGCATAACAAAACTATCCAGAGTTGTTAGTGTCACGGACTCACAGATCGTGCCCACTCATGGCCCCGTGCAGTCCGTGGGGGGTGCCCCTTTCAGTGAGACAGCCCTTCTCGGGGGTCCACTCTCTCTCGGGGTCAGGCCCCTCCACCTCCTGGAGCTGCACCTTTCTGAGCCTTAGCACGTCTGTCTCTGCTGTGGGCCCCCTCAGGGAGTCCACGCACTCTGGACCCCGTGGACCTCCTCACCCCCGAAGGGGTTGATGCAACCCTGTTCTCTAGACCGGAGTGACTCTCAGCCAGCATAAAATAGGAGGGTTTATTGAGAGTTGAACACAGCACAGGAAACTCTCAGGGCCTCAGGCCTGGCCTCCCTCAGCCCAGCACATCCCAGTCCCCCTGCAGCCAGGTAGGCTCTGTCTGCTACCCCTCCAGCCCAGGGCCCCCCTGCTTCCCATCTGGGCCTCCGATATCCCAAGCCCCTCTGGTCCATTGGCTTCTCTCCAGGGAAACAGGGTCGTAAACAGGAAGGCCTGGGTCTCCTCTCCTCTCAGCCCCCCTCTGACTGGAACCGGCTAATCAGGTCACTGGGGTCGTCTCTCCACAGCCCATTGTCCTCCCACTGGCCAGAATTGGCTGTGACTTCTGAGCTGGATCTCTGGGTCACCAGGTCACCGATCACTGGGGTCTCCATCCTCCAGGCCCTCAGCCGGGGTCCCAAGTTCCCTCTCCGGTCCTGTGTCCCAACAAACTCCCTCTCCTCTCCCCTCGTTAAACCAGTAACACCCGGGGACACAGAGTCCCACCCCTTCTGCATGCAACCCCCTGGAAAACACAAAAAAACCAAGAAAACCCCCCCACTTTGTCACAGTTAGTTAATGTTAACAAAATTTGGAAGGGATATTAACTTCCTGCTTCCAGGCTTATGCTGATCTCTAGATATTAGAGATCAGGATGAGACCTAATGTCGGGGGACCAATTATCCCACAGCTGCTGCAGTGAGGTTCTTACACCTTCCTCTGAAACATCTGTTTCTGGCCACTGTCTGAGACAGGACACTGGGCTAGATGGGCCTCCAATCTAATTTAGTCAGGAAACTGCTGTGTTGCTGAAACTTACAATGATGTGGGTTAGCTCCATTTTACTCCTCTCACCGTCCCACCCCTGTATCCATGTGACCAAACAAAATCCCTTGCCTCATAGGGTCTCAGGATGGTGCGGCTGTGAACTTGTCCTTCTCATATTGCTAAATGGAAAGAGGGTAACTGTTCGGAAGAGGTTGTAAAACCTCTGCCTTAAATGTTCAATGCTTTTGGAGAAAGGTTGCAGTGGGATATGGTCATCTCCGAGTAAGGGTTGCATTTGCATCCTTGGCTATAGACTGATCCACTTCCTCTATCTTTTGTTCATTTGTTAAAAAGCACTCATTGAATTTAGTGCTGGGACCTCCCTCTCCACTGGAACCGGTGTCATTACAGAGTTAGCGTTAGGAGGGGAAGGTAGATGAATTTTCTAAGTGTACAGTTTGACTCCATGTCGCTTCCACTGAAGATGAAAGCTACAGTGAACACCAGCACAAACACATGTTGGAACTGTAGGGAGAGTTTGCGATTGCAGTGACTGTTCTGATCAGAACAGTGTTGATCCATCACATGGATCACACAGAGGAGAACAGGTGGTCAGCGTTTTCACACCCAGGTCAGGAGCTGGGCTGAGATGCCGACTCTGGGAACTGCTGCATGCACAGCACTTCTGAGTAATTGGGTTATTTCCCAGTGGGGGTGGCTTCAGCACAAGTGATTAGGAGAAACTGTAAAGGTTCAGAACACCTGCTGTATCGCATGAGACTCCAGGAGCTCACTCTGTTTATCTTAGCAAAGCATGTGACTAGATCCCAGTCTCTGAGGACCAATGCCAGGAACAGAAATGTAGGCTCTTTGGTCTAGCAGACGAAGGTCTAATGAGACACAATGGCTGAAAATCGAAGCTAGAGAATTCAGACAGGCAATGGGCACACCTTTTTAACAGGGAGGGTAATTAACCAGTGGAACAGTTTCCCAAGGCGTATGGTGGGTTCTCCACAACTGGCCATTTTTAAAATCAAGACGAAGTGTTTTTCGAAAAGCTGTCCTCTAGTTCAGACAGGAATTAACTCAAGGGAGTCCTGTGGCCTGTTACACAGGAGGTCGGCTTTATGATCTGCGAATCTGTGCCTAACCAAGAATGGAGGCGTCTAACCTGAGGCCCCTAGGTTTGTTCACAAGAAGGCTTGGGCCTGCCCATCTGCGGTTGAGGTTGCATTTTAAAGAGCTGTGGGTGCTCCTGTCTCATGAGAGCCATAATTCTGCTGGTCCTGGAGTGTATTTGTGACCTTGCTGAGTAAATGGATCCATTGAGGAGAGGATGCCACTCGGTGCTGCCACATGGGTAACACTGAAGCCGTGATAAAATCAGGGGCCATTCCCAGCCCCCAGGTTGCTGAGGGAAGCCTGTTAGTGATTGGAAATTCATTCTCTGACATGCTCCTTCACAAAGGTCAGAGATGCAAATTGACATGTATTGAATTTCCGTTGCTGGGAAGGATGTCAGCCAAGCTGACAGGACTCCCACCACCTGGCTGCAAACAGCCCCAAGAATTAGCTTCCTTCCCCCAGTTTTTCCTGGCCTGGGTACTTGGAAGCGATTTCCAGTGCTCCTGAGAAAAGCACAACTCCCTGCCAGCTGCCGGGAGGTTTACCGAGCAGTTTGCAGGTGTATTACAGGGAGCAGTAGTGTCATAGATGGGACATGGGATTTTCCTTCCCTAAAGGTAGGGCTCTGATTTAAACTGTTAAATGTCCAGACTAAACCCACAGTGATCCATAATCCAGTTAGGGTTTAGTGATTCTGCAGCTGGAGATGGTGCCTGGGTTTGGCCATTACTGCCTACCGTGTAGCGCTGCAGGATGGCTTGGATGCTGCTAGAGGAGGAAAGTGGTGTGCCTTCAGGTCTGGGTGGCACCAGAGCTAGCCAGAGGAGAGGTTGGTCACCCTTACTAATCAGTCAGCTGGCTGTTTGTTGTGTCCTGATGTTGGACCATTCAGCTCAGCGCACCCTGAGCTCCTCCACAAGGCCTTTCTTCTCCTGCTCAGGTGTGTCTCTGACCTCTTTCTGCCACGCTGCCTGGATCTGTATAGACCATCCCGTTTGTGGTTCCCCTTCTGGGACCTCTGCCTACCTGTCTGCCCACCCTTTGACTCTGAGCTCCTCAAGGCAGGAGCCTTCTCTTCCTGTATGTCTGGAAAGCACCTAGTCTCCCCTCCAAACTACACTGAACCACTTGGCTCCATTTTCATGACGTTTGGAGCAGGTGATGCACACCTCAGTTACCCTGGGGGATGTAGTTGTCCCGCTGGGGCAGGAGGTGGCCTGCACACATCACAGCGGAGTTGCAGGAGGCTTTTGTTTTGAATGGAATTCGTTATCAGCAAGCTCCAAACTTTTCCATTTGGTTTTTAGTGACAGTTCTTTGGGACTCTTTGTACTTGGCCATGGGATCGCTGCTTTGCCCTCTAATGATCAGGAGCCACAAATTCCTTGGACTATTAGTTTGAGTCCCAAATTCAATCTGACACTGTGATTTCCTTACTGAAGATGTAGCAAATAGGTCAGAGCAGTGTTAGATGATTTTGCATGAAGGTTGTCATCTCTAATTATCTCTAACACTTCACCCGCTTCTGCAGTCTCAGATCCCTGCAGTTAATATCATTTTCCAGGGTGCTGCGTGCTTTCTTTGAGGTTCTTTGGGATGTTTCCAGGGGACCTGTCAGTTGACTTCAGTGCTTGTGCAGAAGTATTTCATAAAGGCTGCACAGAACAGATAACATCCAGCTTGAACCCGGGGTGACTGCTTGGAAACAGCCAGTTGAAAGAGAGATTCCTCAAGGGAATGCTCAAGCATGGCTGAGTTTTCCCTTATTCCTAATCCTGCTATCCTCCTGCTAGGACTGAGGATCTGCCCTCGGCCAGTCAATCACCAGAATCCTTTTCTGTCTGCAGCTTCCTAAAGGAGGCTCTGCCACTTGTATTTGATGAATTGGTCAGCGGCCGTTAATAATGCAAGGCAGGGCTCTCTCCAGCTGGGCGTCTGACGTTCTGCCTTACCCAGCCTGGTCTCTCTTCTCCCGGTCCCGATGCTGCTTTCCTAGCTTCTAGATGCACTGCTCTCCCTCCACAACCCCAGGGGCATAGTCCACCCTACCATGGTCTGACTGGAGAAGGTGTTTGTGCTTTTTAGGGGCAGGTGGCTCATAGAACTCACTGGGTAAAATCCTGGACTCATTGACTTCAAGTGGCAAAACTTCCAATGACTCTGAAATCTGGATTTCATCCCTAGATCTCATCTCTTAGGCACTTTACGTTGCCCCAGTGACCCTAGCAGCTGAGCACCGCACAGTCGTTACCACGTTCATCTTCCCAGCGCCCCAGTGAGGGCGTGCAGGGCTGTCACAGAGGGGAAATGAAGCACAGAGACACAGTGACTAGTCCAGGGCGTCTGTGGCAGAGCAAGGAATTGAACCATTTCTTGTTTTCTATTGAGCTTCCCCGTACAAGGGATCTGATTGTCTCATTATTGGGTATCTGTGTTGCTGCTTTTCAGAAGTTGTCAGAAGTTCCCTACAGCTGTGACTCAAGCACTGAGGATGTGGCATGCAAATACAATGCAGCGACTGCTGAAAATATGTCACACAGAATTGTTCAGTAGGCTCGCTTGCAAAGGATTGCTAGTGAGCTCATGGCAGCAGCAGTTCTGCTGCTGCTCTCAATTTTTTTTCCCTGTGTTTTCATAATCCTGAAGGATGGCTTCTGGGGCGTCAGATGGAACAAATTTGGATGGAGGTTCATGCTGCTGCTTCCTGTGTAATCTCCTAGAGGTAAAGTGGGTGGTGGTGCAGCCCGGCTGCATGGGAAGGCGTCTGGAATCAGAAAGGCCTGAGGCCATGTGGAGCAGATAAGAGATGGAGGATGAAGAGCCTGGCAATCCATGTTTTAAGGGTTTTCTTTATAAAACATGGTTGTTTGGGGTTAATTTTGCTCTTGGCTTTTTCCATGTTTGCTTGTTTGTCTGCACTGATCCCAGCAGGAAGAGTCCCAGAGCTCCAACTGTATTCAATAAAAAACGAGATGAGCACTCCTTCTTTAAATTTAAACGAGCTCAGAAAAATCGGGGGCCAAGATATAGATCAGGGATTGGCAACCTTTCAGAAGTGCTGTGCCAAATCTTCATTTATTCACTCTGATTTAAGCTTCTGCGTACCAGTTATACATGTTAACGTTTTTAGAAGGTCTCTTTCTATGAGTCTATAATATATAACTAAACTGTTGTTGTATGTAAAGTAAAAAGGTTTTTAAAATGTTTAAGAAGCTTCATTTAAAATTAAATTAAAATGCAGAGCCGCCAGGACCCAGGCAAGGTGAGTGCCACTGAAAATCAGCTCGCATGCCGCCTTCGGCACCTGTGCCATAGGTTGCCTACCCCTGGTATAGATAGATGTAAATGTCCTGTCTGTCTTGCCTTGCTACACTCGGATTCACCCAGCGAGGCCTAGTCTACCCCCAGTTGCACCAGTTTAACGAAAGGTGTTATTTGAAAATGGATTTAAACTGATGCAAGCCTTGTGCAGACACTCGTCAGTCGTTTTATGCCTGGTTGTCAGTTCCTTGCAGATGTAGGTTGAATGGCTGGAAGTCGGTGTTAAATAGAGCAGAGAGCCCACGCAGGACACAGACCCCAGCTTTAGTTAAACCTGAGCAATCTTTGTGTGAAGGCCACAGATGCACCCCCAGTTCCAGCACCGTGCTCTGCTCTGTGATTTCAGAGTGGTGCACTCTGGGATGTGCTCATTGACCTTGGAGGATTTCTTAGCGGTGCAAACAAGAGCAGGCTTCTGCTCTGCAGGCACCATCTGGCCAGTCAGCAGGGCTTTTCCGTGGCAGCTGGGCCTTGCCTAGATTGGGATGCAGGGTGTAGCTGGAACACATTAGCCAGCACAGCTCTGAAAGTCTAGTGTAAACATGCCAGCCAACCCCTCCTACCCTAGTGTAGGCAAGGCCTGGGTCCATCTCTGCATTGGGTCCCTTCCTTTAGGTTGGTGGTGTGCTTTTAAGGGGCTCCCTCCCGCAGACCTCCTCTGCTCATTGGGAGTTGCTGTGACAAACTGGGACTGTTCCTAATGTTTGCTCTGAATACTGTGTTGGTGCCTCAGTGTCCCCTAGGCAGTTCTTAAGTATCTTGGTGGTGGGATAAGGGTGTGTGATTGCTACAGAGGAATGGGGCCAGTATGCCCCTAACTGCCGCGCACCTCCTTCGCCTCCCCCTAGCAAGTCTGATGGCCTGGGCCCCTCCTCTGCAAAGTGCCAGTGAACAGTGTTTGGAGACAAGGATCAGGTGACTCCTGGCCGGGAAAGGAGCTGAGCAGAAGAGGAGGGCTGGAGGGAGGTGAGTCTGGAGCTACCTGGGGATAAGGAGTGAGTGCCAGACCTAGGGGTCTGGCACTGCCCCCAGATGGACCCGGCCGAGGGGTCTGGTTCCTGTATCTACAAGCTCTGTTTTTAGACCTGTTCCTGTCATCGAATAAACCTCTGTTTTGCTGCTGAGAGTCACGTCTGACTGCAAAGTGGGGGTGCAGAACCCTGTGGGTTCCCCAGCCGCCACTGTGGGCTCGCTTGTGGGAAGCCCAGGGCGGCAGAGGATGCTGTGCGTCCAAGGAGAGACCCAGGAGGTGAAGCCGTGTGAGCTTCTTGCCCTGAACAAGTCTGCTCCAAGGGAGAGGAGGCTCCCCAAAGTCCTGACTGGCTTAGTGGGGAGCAGTTCCAGAGCATCGCCCGGTGACTCCGTGACAGTTGCTACCCACTGACCGGGCTCATCCTGGGAATGGAGCACTGGGGTGGGCGGAGCTGTGCCTTGGGGAAGCAGCCTGTTTGCTGTGCAAAGCTATATTTGAATAGCAGGTGGCGGTGACAGGGAACAACCCGTACAAGTGCCTGATGGTGCTCCAACCCGGGCTGGATGTAGGCTTGGGTTCAGATTTCTGTTCACAGTACTGGAAGGCACACAGTCTGGTTTCCAGTGGGCATGCAAAGTGGCAGGGGGTGTGTGGGGGAGGGGGAGGAACGGGCAATGGCAAAGAAGGAGGGTGCAAGAGGGGCCTGAAGCATTGCACCCGTCTGTACCCGCTGTGGCGCTGCAGACCCGTCAGCTCACTGCACACGCCCTCCGTGGGGTAGAAAGAGGCTGTCGGGCAGTGGGTGTGATCCAGGGAGATTCTGAGCACCTTGGCAGCCCCTGAAGTCCGTAGGAGTTGCAGGCAGTGGTCCTGGCAGGGCCAGCCCAGAGGAAGGGGCATGCAGAGGGCTGGGTGAGCCAGGAGCAGCTGTCATGGCAGTCTGCAAAGCTATGCAACCTGGCCCCTGCCATCTCCCTGGGCAGGAGAGAGACTCAGGCCGGGGAGTGCGGGGTGGGCAGGGGCAGCGCGCTGCCTGTATAACTGGGGCTGGCTGGACGGCCTCGCCGCTACCCCCAAGTGGTGTGTGCTGGCTTTGGGGGTTGAGTAGCCCCAGTGGCTCAGCTTGGCTGTGGTCACTTGTTGGGGGTCTGGTCAGCCCATAGGATCCGTAGTCGTGCAGCCATGCGCGTGAGTCCCAGGGGGCAAACAGGCCCTGTCTGGGGCGTGTTACATCTTGCTGGGGTGTGGAGCTGGACGGGCCAGGGCAGCGGAATGGGACCCGGGAATCTGAAGTCTGTGCAGATGCCAGGAGGCAGAACTAGCTGCCATGTCCTGTCACTGCACCTCCCTGCCGTTATCAGCCCATCGCAAACCTGGGATCATCAAGTGACTCCCCTCAGGGCTGAAGGTCAGTTCACGCTGCACAGTGCTCTGAAGCTGGCAAGTGCTTCGTGAATGCTAAACAGTTATTACAGGAACTTGGCCCTGCACCATAATCGAGTGTGAATCATCAGCGTGCTGCTCTGAGTGACTGCACCGAGTATGGGCCAGCTTGGGGCATTTTTAACAGCGTCTCTTCCACTGCTTTTTTAATAATTGGCCCCCTTGACCCACTCTGCCACTTCTTGTGATTTTAGCCCTAGTCTCGAGGCATCCATGGCACGGGGGGGAATGTGTCTGGGCACCTGGGACCCCATCCACCCCCCACAGCTACAGAGAACCACCTACGCTGGGTGTCTATCTTAAAGCCCCAGCTCCTGGAGTCATATGAATGTGAGAATCTCAGCTTGCTTTTCAAGGAAAAGTAAGTTTCTAGCCCTCCTGGATGGGGTGATAAGAATGCAGA
This sequence comes from Chelonoidis abingdonii, assembly GCF_003597395.2. NCBI lineage: Eukaryota > Metazoa > Chordata > Testudines > Testudinidae > Chelonoidis > Chelonoidis abingdonii. The sequence goes on from NC_133779.1 coordinate 1,346,507, forward strand.
TGGGACTGCTGCAGGCTAAAAGCCAGGAGGCAAATCACAAGAACCCCCCAGGTATAGATCCTTGTTATCAGTCAGGATTTTAGGGCCTGACTCCCTGTGAACATTTTGAGGTTGGCAACACCACCATAATGCTGTGTCCCCTTCCTGCATGCACCCCGGTCCCTGCGGGGTGGGACTGGGGGCTTGCTAGCAGGACCTCTTTGCCAGCAGCCATCTTCCCAGAGAGCTGGCAGAGCGCATAAGAGTCATGACCCAGTGGGTACATCTGCATTGCAGCCGGGGGGGTGACTGGCAGCGCGAGCTGTGCACTAGCTAGCATGCGGGGTGGGTGCCAGGGCAGGCTCAGGCTGGCATGTGCAGCCCATGCCACAGCCTCAGAGGTAGGTAGTGCAGATCTGTCTACATGAGCTGCCAATCACACCCCTGGCTGCAGCGCAGACGTCCCTGAAGTGAACCTGTCTCAGGGTGCCTCTGCTGGGGGCCCTGCTTTCCCCTGGGCCTACTCCCCCTCTTGCTTCCTGGGACCCCAGCCAGTGCCTGGCTGCTCCTTCGCAACTCACCCTCGGCACCCATGTATGTGAACGCCCCTTTTGCTGGGAAGCCAGCGGGCTCCTGGGTGCCGTCACACCCCTGCTCACCTGTGATCCAGCAGTTGTGTGCGTGTTACCTCCCCACTGCCCTTGCACCTGCTCCCAGCTGCCATGGGCATTTCTGGTCACTTGGGACCTGCATCCCTTCCAGCAGCTCCCTGGCGTGGTGCCTGTCCTCTGTCACTGGCCTCAGGGCTTCAGTTTGGTTATGGGACTGCAAGCTGGCACCTCTCCCCGCAGCCTTGCAGGGCACTGAGGGACCAGGGTGGGGTGTGCCGGGGAGAGAAGGGAGGTTCCCAGGCCCGGCCAGCATGCCTGCTCTGCCAGAAGTGAAGACAGTGACTGCTGGCTTTGAGCACCTGAGCGACTAACCGGGGCCTCGGGCCTGTGGGACGTTTCCCAGCTCAGTCATGTTTGATCGTGCGATAGCACTGTTCTGGAAAGTACTCCCTCGACTAGGTAACAGCAGCTGCAAGCATGGCAGCATTGTCTCCAGTTTCCTCCCTGAGACGCCAGGATTTCTAGGTTAAACAGATGTGGTTGTTCAGCATGGTGTAAAATTGGAAAATATAGTGCCCCAAAATGGAGACTTTCAGTGAACTCCCTGTTTGCACTGAATGCAGCTGCCTTCAGCACTGACCGGGAGAGTTAAACTTTCCCAGAGTGGGGCTGATTGCATGGCTACAAGGAGCCTGTTTGCCAGCAAACCTAGCAAAGGAACTTCGCACAGCTCCCGGCTCTGAAGCCAGCCTCCCCCGCTCGGCTGTAGTGCAGAGCGCTCTCTGATTCGCAGCTCTCTCTGGTTACTAGATGAAATAATGCCTGTTCCCTCCTCCGTGCAGCATGGCCAGAGAGTGGATCTGAGTCAGGTGAGGTTTGGGGCAGCTGTCTCCTCTCGTCATAAGCTGCTGGCAGGATGTCTTGTCACCCTAGTGAATGGAATCTTTCCTCTGCCTCCCCTTCAGAAAGGAGATTCCAGTGTTAACAACCCATCTCTGGAGGGCTCTGAGGAACAGGTTCCTTGCTCTGCCTGTAAACAACATACCGGATGTGACCACGGTAACTTGACTTGGATGGTTTCCTCTAAGGGCTGCACCCTTAACAAATATGCCAGTTGGGAAAACGCCTTCGGAAGCGTTGAAAGCTGGCACCGGGTCCTGCTGCATCGGGCGAAATCTCCATTTACTCACCCCACTGCCTGACTTCTGAGTGTCTGTCAGCAGCTCCCCACCTCCCCTCCCCGTCTCATGTTTGCTAACTGCAGCTAACAGCCATTTTTGGTGTTTGCTTAGGGTTAATGCTTCCCAGACTGCACATGTAACAGAAACCAAAGGGCCAGATCCTGCCCTGGGCAAGGCCCCTGGAGCTCCAGGGCAAGTCACCACGGCAGGGGGAGGAGGAAGAGCCCTGATAAAGACTTGCCGGGTTCTCCTAGAACACATGGGGCTTGGCTCACCTGCACCCAGGGCACAATGGCTGCAAACTGCTGCCAGGTCAGCATGGTCAGTTTGTATTTGCTGTGCGCTGGGGGAAGGACTGCGCAAGGAGCGGGACAATAGCAGGCCCTTGGCCCCTGTGATGAACTGGGAATGTTCTTAATGTTTGCTCTGAATACGGTGTTGGTGCCTCAGTGTCCTCTGTGCAGTTCTTAATATCTAGGTGGTGGGATAAGGGGGTGTGTTTGCTGCAGAGGAAGGGGCCAGTGCACCTGAATGCCGGGCACTCTGTCTCATAGCAACTGATGGCCTGGGCCCTCCCTGCAAAGGTGCCAATTGAGGTGTTGGAGACAAGGGATCAGGTGACCTCCTGGCCCGGGAAGGGCTGAGCAGAGAGGAGGGGGCTGGAGGGGTGGTGAGTCTGGAGCTTGCTGGGACGAGGAGTGAAGTGCAGACCTAGGGGTCTGACTCACTGCCCCCCAGAATGGACCCGGCCGAGGGGTCCGGTTCTCTGTACCTACAAGCTCTGTTTTAGACCCTGTTCCTGTCATCAAATAAACCTCTGTTGTTACTGGCTGGCTTGAGAGTCATGTCTGACTGCAAAGTGGGGGTGCAGGAACTGTGGCCCCCAGGACCCACTGGGGCGACTCGCATGTGGGAAGCCCACGGAGGGGCAGAGGATGCTGAATGCTCCAAGGAGAGACCCAGGAGGTGAAGACGTGTGAGCTTCTTGCCCTGAACAAATCTGCTCCAGGGAGAGGAGGCTCCTGCCTGGCTTTGTGGGGAGCAGTTCCAGAGCATTGCCCGGGGACTCCGTGACAGTCCCTGCTTAGACTGAAATTTTCCAAGGGGACAAAAGGGGTTAGGCTCCCAGACTCCACTGGAATTCAGTTGGACCCTGAGGGTCTGATCCAAACCTCATTGAAATCAATGGGGCCCTGCCATTGGCTGGATCTGACTCAGGTCCGATTTCTGTATTAGCCGTTGCCTGAATCAGTCGAGTTGTGGCGGTGTCCATTTCGCGCTCCTCAGTGATCTCTCGGCTCAGTGCAGCGCTTCAGGGAGCTGTCAGCGCTTTGGGCTGGGGACGGGGTCTGTTCCCCAGTGTGTGCCATAGTAGCCGCTGTGTTTCACTTGCCTGTGCTGGGGTTTCTGTGCCTGAACACAGCTCCCAGGGGCTGTTGTGACTCCAGGCGGGGCCACCCACCTCAGGGTGGCATGTGAGGAGCCCTCCATGAGGGGCGTGCGCTTTGCAGAGTGTGTTGTGGGGAAAGAACTGGCAAACCTTGGCAACGTTTGGGTGCAGGAGCTTTCTCTTTGTTCTGGGTTTGCACTGTGGCTAGCACCGTAGGGTCCTGGTCCGTGACATGGGCTCCCAGATGTGCCTGCAATGTAGCGTGAAACCGCTGGGAATTCTAAGACTGATCCGCTGTGCTGGGTGAGAGCAGCCAGCCTGCAAGGACCTCCGCTTCCCCTGCCCTGAAAGCCCCTGCCCCCTCTACTCCAAGGAATACTGCAGCTGAGTGTGGAAGCCAGCTAGGGCTTGGAACAGGTCCCTGCTGCAGAGAACTCAGGCTGCTGCGGAGGAGCTGGAGGGTGACCAGAGAGCAAGTGGGAAAAATCGGGACTCTTTTTTTTTTTTTGAGTAGGGAGGTATAGTTGCCTATATAAGACAAAGCCCCTAATATCAAGACGGTCCCAATATCAGGACATCTAGTCACCCTAGGCCTTCGATGCAGGGGCTGCAGCATGCTGGGTTTTCTGGGTAATTCCCTCCCGCCCAATACTGCCCAGCCATAGTGTCTGCTGGGCCCAGGGATGTGTCCGATGCATCCCCCAGCATAGTGCTGTCTGTATTTTGGGCCAGACATCCAAACAGCAAAGCTAAGCCTCATCTTTGTGTTGCTGCAAACATCTCCTCTTTCCTGCTCATCTCCCTGCTTTGTGAGCAAGGGAACCCGCCCACCTTATCTCTTGCTGCCCCTTGCCCAGACTTAGGGGCATGTGCAGAGGGGCAGCAACTGCGGCACCCCCGGCAGGAGGTAGGTGGGTAGGAAAGCAGGTGTGATGCTGTGCTTCTGTGTCTCCTCCCACCCCGCAAAAAGGCTTCCTGAACAAAGAGGCTTTGTCAAACTCCTGGATTGGCGTCTTTCCAGCCCCTTTGTCCAGGCAGGTGAAGGTAGACCCGGAAAGCTTTCCCTCCGCAGTGTTTACACGAGCGAAACTTGAGTGGTTTAGCGGGTTTTTTGGGTCAGTTGAAGTGCGCTGGAACTTTGGGGAATGCTTGTTTGAAATACTAGAGTGTGATCTGCTTTGAGGGCGGCTGGCCATAGACACCACTCTGGCTCCATTGCTTTGTCCAAAGGTGCGATCGCATGACACTGGGGGAAGCGGCCTTTTCTAAGGTGGGAGGGATAGCTCAGTGGTTTGAGCATTGGCCTGCTAAACCCAGGGCTGTGAGTTCAATCCCTGAGGGGACCACTTAGGGATCTGGGGCAAAAATCAGTTCTTGGTCCTGCTAGTGAAGGCAGGGGGCTGGACTCAATGACCTTTTAGGGTCCCTTCCAGTTCTAGGAGATAGGTATATCTCCAATTATTTATTTTTTTTTAATTATTTTTTAAGGTGGTTCTCTGGCTCTTGACAGCTCGGTCATGTGTTCTTCCTTTATAAAAAATGCACGCACCTGTAGGGCAGTGGGTCTCAGACTTTTGTCCTGGTGACCCCTTTCATGCAGCAAGCCCCTGAGTGTCACTCCCCTTATATATGAAAAACACTTTAATATATGTAACACCATTAGAAATGCTGGAGGCAAAGCAGGGTTTGGGGTGGAGGCTGACAGCTCGCAACCCCCCACATAGTAACCTTGTGAGCCCCTGAGGGGTCCTGACCCCCAGTTTGAGACCCCCTGTAGGGGAAGTCTGCAGCTTCACTCTACTGCACTGACCAGCATCTACCCTGTGTAATGGAACAAGGCTGAGTTACCTCAGGTGTTCTCTGGCAAAAGGTTTGAACGATAAGGGAATGTGTCTAGCAGTTAGAGCAGGAGGGGCTGTGAAGCAGGATTCCTGGGTTCTCTTTCTCAGCCCTGGAAGGAGAGTGGGCTCCAGTGGTGGGAGCAGGGAGTCAGAACTCCTGGGTTCTAGTTCTGACTTTCCACTTAGTTGTGGCCTTGTGCAAGTCCCTTCACCTTGCCGTGCCGCTTGCTCCGTGTTTCGGAAGTGGCTGGCATGCTGGGCCTTGGGGGCGGTGTTCTGGAGCTTGAGGAATGGCCTGGAGTGTCTCAGCTGGAAGATGCACCAGCAGGGCAGCATGGCTCCCCGTCCAGCATCGTTAATGTTGGAAGAGTGGTTGTACGGGAGCTCTCTGTGGTTCCTGCCTCCCCGCAGCTACCCTGTCAGCTTACCATGACCAGATAGTAAGTGTGAAAAATCGGGACGGGGCTGGGGGATAATTGGCACCAAATAAGAAAAAGCCCCAAATATCGAGACTATAAAATCGGGACGTATGGTCACCCTAGTCACGCTCGCCCTGGCACAGAACAAATTACTCGGCATCCCTCAGCTGGCGGAAGGAGCTGTGACGAACTGGGACTGTTCCTAATGTTTGCTCTGAACACTGTGTTGGTGCCTCAGTGTCCCCTAGGCAGTTCTTAAGTATCTGGCAGAGCAAAGGGCCAGTGCACCTAATGCCTGGCACTCTGTATCCTAGCAACTGATGGCCTGGGCCCCTCCTCTGCAAAGGTGCCAACTGCAGGGGCAGTGAGCTTCACGACCCTAGCGTCTGCACTTCAGCTCCTTGATCCCCACGTAGCCTCCAGACTCACACCAACCCCTCCAGCCCTCCTCCTGCCTCGCTCAGCTTTTACCCCGGGCCAGGGAGGTCACTAAGTCCGCGTTGTGTCTCCAAACGACTCAGAGTTTCATAACTACACTACAGAGGAAGCTAAGCATCACCATAAACTACAATAAATGCCGAATTTGAGGACGAAAACACACGACCTTCGAGGAAACCGTTCGAAACGACCTCGGCAACCCATAAAAGCACACCAGAGGATCCTGCTGCAGCCTCGAGAGGGAGAGAAAATCTCCAATTTAACTCACCACCACCTAGCCTGACTTCTGAAGTGTTCTGTCAGCAGCACTCCCACCTCCCCTCCCCGTCTTCATGTTGCTAACTGCACTAACAGCCATTTTATGTGTTGTTTAGAAAAGTTAATAGCTTCCAACAATAACCAGAAACCAAGGGCCAGACCTACCTCCTGCACAAGGCCCCACCTGCGCACTCCAGGGAAAGTCACCACGGGCCAAGGGGAGGAGGAGGAAGACTCCTGTAACTGAACTAGCCGTGCGTTCACTACGAAAACACATGGGCATTAGGCTCACCTGCACCCAGGGCAACAGATGGCTGCAAACGCTGCCATAGGTCTATGCAGCATATTTGTATTTGCATCTGTGCTTGGTGACTGCGCAAGGAAGAGGCGTGGACAATAGCAGGCCATGGCCGTATGAACTGGAGAATGTTTCTTAATGTTGTGCTCGAATACGGTGTTGGTGCCTCAGTGTCCATCTGTGCAGTTCTAATTCTAGGTAGTGGTATATAGGGTTTGTGGTCTCAAGTGAAGGGCAAGTGCACCTGTAATGCCGGGGCACTGTCTCTTAGCAGAGGGCGTGGGCCCCTCCCTGCACAAGGTGGCCAATTGAAGGTTGCTAGACAAATGGGATCAGGTGACCGTCCTGGCCCTGGTGGAAAGCGGCGACGCAGAAGGACGGGGCTGGGGGTGGTGTGTGAGTCTGGAGCTGCTGGCGAGAGGAGTGAAGTAACACTGCCACTGCCCCTGTTCTACATAATGAACCGGGCCGAGGGTGGTTTCTCCTGTACTCTACAAGGCTCTGTTAGAGACTACTGTCATCAAATAAACCTCTCTGTTGTTATACTGGCTGGCTGATGAGTCATTTCTGACTGCAAAGTGGGTGGTCAAACCTGGCCCCCAGGACCCCACTGGCGCGAGCTCGCTGTGGAAGCCCACGGTAGGGCAGCAGGCTAAGGTTGCAGGAGGAGGCCTCAGATGGTGAGTTATGGGTCGCGGGGTGAAGACGTATGAGCTTTCTTGCCCGAAACAAATCTGCTCAAAAACAGGAGAGAGGAGGCTCCTCCATGGTTGTGGGAGCAGTTCAGAGCATTGTCCCGGCAGGAACCCGTGACAGTCCCTGTTAACTCGAAATTTCCAAGAGCGACAAAGGGGTTAGGCTCCCAGACTCCACGTGGAATTTCATTCGACCCTGAGAGGTCTGATCAAACCTCATTGATGATCAATGGGGCGCGGCCATAAGGACTGGATCTGACTCAGGTCCGATTTCTGTATTAGCGTATGGCCTGAATCAGTCGAGTTTGCGCGGAGTCCATTTCGCGACTCCTCAGGATCTCCTCGGTACTCAGATTTTTTTGCAGCCGCTTCATGTGGAGCTGTGCCAGCGCTTTGCAGGGGTACGGGGTCTGGTTCCCCAGCTGTGTGCATAACCGCTGTGTTTCACTTGCTGTGGGTTCAGTGCCTGTAACACAGTCGCCAGGGCTGTTTGGTGACGTCCAAGGACGGGGCCACCCACCCAGTGTGCCTCATGGTGTGGCATGTGAGGAGCCCTCCAAGGGCGGCGCTTTGCAGAGTTGTGTTGTGGGGAATGAACTTGGCAAAGCTCCTTGAAACGTTTGGGTCAGGGAGCTTTTCTCTTGTTCGGGTTTGCACTGTGGCCTAGCCGGAGGGTCCTGGTCGGTGACATAGGCCTCCCAAGTACCTGCAAGTGTAGCGTGAAAACGCTAGGGATTTAAGACTGATCGTATGGGTTGAGAGCAGCCACGCCTGCAAAGGAACTCCGCTTCCTGCCCTGAAAGCCCCTGACCCTCTACTCAAGAATACTGCAGCTGAGTGTGGAAGCCAAGCTAGGGCATTGATGAACAGGTCCCTGATGCAAAGAGAACTCAGGCTGCTGCGACGGAGGAGCTGGAGTGGTACAGAGACAAAGTGGGAAAAATCGGGACTCTTTTTTTTTGTTGTATCAGTAGGGAGCGTATAGTGCCTATATAAAGACACAAGCCCCTAATATCAAGACTCCCAATATCAGGACATTAACAGGCCTTCATCAGGGGCTAGCATGCAATGGTCGGTGGGGTGAATTCCTCCAAGTACGCCAACCCATAGACGCTGGCCTAGTCGATACCTGGCTGAATGGTGTGTCCGATGCATCCCCAGGCTAGTTGCTGTCTGTATTTTGGGCCAGACATCCAACTAGCAAAGCTAAGCCTCATCTTTGTGCTTGCTAGGAACATCCCTCTTTCGCTGGCTATCTCCTGCTTTTGTGAAGGCAAGATACTCCGCCCACCTTCGCACTTCTTTGCTGCCCCTGCCAATTGAGGGGCATGTGCAGAGGGGCAGCAGACTGCGCACCGAACCCCGGGGCAGGATGGGTAGTTGGGTAGGGCAAGCAGGTGTGATGCTTGCTTCGTGTCGTCTCCCTACCACCGCAAAAAGCGCCAAAAACAAGATGTGCATTGTACAAAATCCTGGATGGGTGTGGCGGTCTTTCCAGCCCTTTGTAAACCGCAGCAGGTAAGTAGACCGCGAAGACTTTCACTCCCGCAGTGTTTACACAGCACTGAGTGGTTTTGCGCGGTGCGGTCTGAGTTTGAATGCGCTGGACTGGGGAAGCATTTGTTATGAGAATGTGGCTTGATTCTGAATCTGTGAGGTGTGTCTGTTGGGTACGGTGCTGGCCACTAGACACCATAACGCTGGGCGCTCCATTGCTTTGTCTCAAAGGTGCGATCGCATGCACGGGGGAAAGAGCGGCGTTATCCTAAGGTTGGGAGGGATATGCTCCAGTGGGTTTGAGCATGCCTATAACGCCAGGCGTAGTCTCAATCCCAAGGGACCATATAGGATCTGTCAAAAATCAGTTTTCTTGGTCCTGCTAGTGAAGGCAGAGGCTGGACTCAATGACACTCTAGGATCCCTCCAGTCTAGAAGAGATAGTAATCTCCTCCAATTATTTATTTTTTTTTAAGTTATTTTTTTTAAGGTGGTCTCTGGCTTTGACAGCTCGCGTCCATGTGTTCTTTCCTTTAATAAAAGCAACGCAACCTTAGTAAGGGCAGTAGGGGTCTCAGCTTTGTGTCCTGTGACGTGTAAATATCAAAGAGCACCTGTGTATGTCACTCCCTTTAATGACACTTTAATTATATGTAACCATAAATCTAGAAACTTGGGTTGGAGCGACAGCTCTGCAACCCCCACATAGTAACCTGTGAGCCCCTGATGGGGTCTGACCCCAGTTTGAGCCCTTGGTAGGGAAGTCTGCAGCTTTCACTCTACTTTTGTTCACATGACCAGCATTGCTACCCTGTGCTGACCTGGAACAAGTCGCTGATACCTCAGGTGTTCTCTGCAAAAGTGTTTGATACACGATAAGGGAATGTGTCACAGTTAGAGCAGGAGGGGCTGTGAAGCAGATCCATGAGGTCTCTATAATCTCAGCCTGGACAGCGAGAGTTGGCTCCAGTGCGTGGGAGCAGGGTGTCCAACTCTGGGTTCTAGTTTCTGACTTTCCACTATAGTAGGTGGCTTGTGCAAGTGCGCGGCTACACTCTGCCGATGCCGCTTGGACTCCGTGTTTCGGAAGTGGCGGGTTGGCACATGTGAGTGCCTTGGGTGCGGTGTTTCTCGGAGGCTATGTAGGATGGCCATGGGGCAGTGTCTCAGCTGGAAATGCCACCAGCGGGCAGCATGGCTTCTCCCGTCCCGCATCATAATGCTATGGAAGAGTGGTGTTTACGGAGCTCTCTGTGTGCCTGCCTCCCCGCAGCTACCCTTCAGCTTACCTATGACCAGATAGTACATGGGCTGAAAGAATCGGGACTGGGGCTGGGGGAATACTGGCACCAAATAAGAAAAAGCCCCAAAATATGAGTACTATAAAACTCGGACGTATGGTCACCTCTAGTCACGCTCGCTATGGCACAGAACAAATTTACTCGACATCCCGTCAGCTGGCGGAAAGGAGCTGTGACGACTGGGACTGTTCCTAATGCTTATGCCTCGAACACTGTGTTGGTGCCGCAGTGTGTCCCATAGGCAGTTCTTAAGATCTGGATGAGAGCAAAGGGCCAGTGCACCTAATGCCTGGTCACTCGTGTATCCTAGCCACTGATGGCCTGGGCCCCTCCTCTTGCAAAGGTTGCCAACTGCAGGGGTGTGTGGAGATCAAATGGATCAGGTGACCTCTGGCCGCGGGGTAGAAGGAGCTGAGCAGAGAGGAGGGGGCTAGGGGTTGTGGAGTCTGGAGTACCGTGGGGATAGGAGTGGAAGTGCAGACCTAGGGGTCTGGCTCACTGCCCCCCAGAATGGACGCCGGCCAGAGGGTCTGGTTCGCTGTGATCTACAAGCTCTGTTTGACTCCTGTTCCTGTCATCGAATAAAACTCTGTTTGTCTGCTGAGAGTCACGGTCTGACGGCACAGTAGTGGCGGTGCAGAACCGCTGGCTTCCAGGACCCCGGCTGGGTACGGCCTCGCTGTGGGGAATGCCCTAACGGGGCAGAGAATGCTGAAATGCTCCAAGAGAAGAGACCCAGGAGGCCCAGGAGGTGAAGACGTGTGAGCTTCTTGCCCTGAACAAGTCTGCTCCAAGGGAGAGGAGGCTCCCCAAAGTCCTGACTGGCTTTGTGGGGAGCAGTTCCAGAGCATCGCCCGGTGACTCCGTGACAGGAGCATGGGAAAGTTAATGTCAAATAGCAAGGGTGACCAAAGAGAGAACTTGATTCTGCCATCGTCTGCAGTGAGTTCTTTCCTCTTGTGCTGGGTGATGTGAGCGAACTCCTCCAGAGCCTGGCTTTTCCCAGGGCTGGGGGAGGCCCAGCCGTGCTGGAGTGCAGTTTGGGTTCGGCCGTGTGAGGCAGCACTGCATTCCCATTTCGATTGCACTGGCAGGGCATAGATGCTGTTAGGAAGTGAGACTTTTGATCCTCGCCTGTTCTCTTTTGCAAAGCAGAGCAGCTGGATTTCTGACCCCACCGCTCGACAAATGAAACCCGTAGGCAGCGCATCCGTCCCATGCTGAGACCTGATAAAGAGAAGCGGGGCTAAATTTTATGCAAAGTGGGACTTTGTCAGCTGAGCGAATCTTGCTCGTGCAACATAGCTTCTCTGCTTGTCTCTGGCCTTCTCGTAACGAGGGATCCCAGCCACAGAGCTGCTCGGGGCTGCACATTGTACCAGTTCAGTTCACCCCTGGCTAAACCCGAGGGCAGTTAGCTCAATGCAAATCGTGGCTTTGCCTATCTGTGCTAGAGGTTTTCTCTGATACACCAGTGGCAAAACCAGAGCAAGTCCCTTGTGTAAACAAGGTCTAACTCATTCCACGATTAGACTGTGGAACTCCTTGCTGCAGGATATCGCTGGCTGTATTCAAAGAAACTGGAGGTTTCTACTGCTGGGCTTGCAGATGGATTCTGCAGTGAGCCTCCTGGCATGGCAACTCCTGGGCTCCTCCCAGACTCCTGCTGAGAATCTGCTGATCGTGGGGCAAGGGGAGCCTAGCGCCGTGTGCGGTGTCTGCGGTGGTGCTTTGTAGGCGCTACCTTGACAGATGCCCTCTTGTTAGGATTCCATGTCTTGCATTTAATTAAGACTTTCAAATATTGATTTAATATCCACCCTCAACAGCTGTGATCTTAGTGGGCTTCTCTTCTAATTGGTTTAGATTAATTTAGAGGTAGGTCCAGGATTGTGTGCATGCTTTATAATAGGCAGCAGTGGAATTAGGAGAGAGGGAGATAGTGTTCTTACCCCAGGGACCTGACAGCGCGAGCATACAGGCGTACTAATCCTTCAACCACTCAGACTGTATTAGTCTGTTCCAGAGCCGTAGTCAGCTGTCCTTTAAACCATCTGGTTGGGCCCTTTCAAGCAGGATGCCTTAGTCTTTCAGCAGTGTCGGCAGTGCAGCTGAGATCAGGGCCCTGCTGTGCCGGGCACATCACCACTCCCTGCCCTGGCCCAAGGTGGCGCAGGAAGTCCACGGTGGAGCTGGGAACTGAACTGAGCCAGGTCAATCCCAATCTCACGGGCTGCTCTTCCTCTGTGGAGTTCCTCCCTCTCAAAGCCCTTCTGCTTGGGGAAAGGATGCAGCTGCTCATCACTCATCTGGCTGCTGCTTCCAGAGGGCCAGGAGGGAAAGGGATCCCACCACGTGCTCGCTGAGCGTCTGCACTGTTGCCCCCAGGAGCACAGGAATCCACTTGAGGGGGTAAAATGCATAGCTCTGCCCTGCGCCTGAGCTGCCTGGTGCCACCTTTCTGCTCTGATCGCCTCTTTGCGCAGCTCCCCTGCCTTGGAGCGGTGCGGAGTCCAGGTTTGGGAAGCAGGCTCCTCCTAGAATACCAGGCACTTAGGTACGTCTACACTGCAGCTGGACTCCTGGGGCTGGTGGAGCTGCTTCATTGTGGGACTGGAGCCCCTGGGACCCTCCCACCTCGCAGGGTGCTAGAGCCTGGCCTCCAGCCCGAGCCTGGCCTCCAGCCCAAGCCAGAACAGCTACTCTGCAGATACACAGCCCTTAGCCGAGTCAGCTGCGGGTTTAATTGCAGGGGAGACCCGCTCGGAGAGACCTGATCCCTGCTAGGGGATCACTGAGACACACAGAAATATCCACTTTTCCCAAAGAACAGAAGAGTGCAGCCATTTTGTTGCTTCAGTGCTGAGAAACTGACAACGTGGGCAATCTGGTTAATTGCAGTGGTGCACGCTTCCCCTGGGCTGCCTGAGCCATCGCTTACCTGGAGCCCCCCTTTGACCCCTCCATGCTGGGCAATGCTCTGAGATGCAGCCATCAATCTTCTTTCACTTGGGGTCCTTCAAGAGGCTCCATTGAGCTGCTGTCCTGCCCCTACAGATCCTTTCTTGGTATTGCAAAACAGGAGTACTTGTAGCACCTTAGAGACTAACAAATTCATCTGAGCATAAGCTTTCGTGGGCTACAGCCCACTTCATCAGATGCATAGAGTGGAACATCTAGTAAGAAGACAGATAAACATACAGCACATGAAAAGGTATAAGTTACCATTCCAACTCTAAGAGGCTAATTAATTAATTAAGATGAGCAGCAGAAGAAAAAAAACATTTGTAGTGATAATCAAGATGACCCGTTCCAGACAGCTGACAAGAAGGTGTGAGGATACTTAACATGGGGAAATACATTCAATGTGTGTAATGACCCAGCCCCTCCCTCTCGGCCTTCTTGGGCTTGAAGAAGTTACGAGGTGGAGGAGATCTAGCTGTATCTCTCCATGTTCTTCTCCTTCTGAGTTCTGTCCACATTGCTGCAGCAAAGCATGGCCGGGAGTGAATTGTGATCACCCTGTCATATCTCTAGGAGTGCTGGAGCAGTTTCCTGAGGGGCGCAGAGACTAGAAATCTCTGTCTCAGCCGCTGGTACTTGGGCTGAATGCGGAGTCTCTGGCTGCCCTATGCAGGAGGTCAGACTATATTATTGTAATGCTTCCTTCTGGCTTTAAACTCTGTGGGCCTGATTCCCTCTGGTCCTGCACCGTACACACTTACTTGCTTGGGCCTGGTACCACTTGCAGTCCCTTGACACTGGTATAAGTGACTGCAGCAGGTGTAGGGCAAGGGAGAACTGTACTGTGTGGCATATGTGCCTAGCCCAATGGCCCTGATCCCTGACTGGGGCCCCAGTGCCACTGGGGGTGAGTGTGTGCGTGTGCAGGGTTGGACAGTGACTCTACCACCTTCTGTCTGATCAAGGGCTTGGCTACACTCGAAACTCCAAAGCGCTGCTGCGGGAACACTCCTGCAGCAGCGCTTTGAAATATGAGTGTGGTCGTGGCGCCAGCGCTGGGAGAGAGCTCTCCCAGCGCTGCACGTATTCCACCTCCCTGTGGGGATTAGCTTACAGCGCTAGGAGCCACGCTCCCAGTGCTGGGGCACTGTTTACACTGGCGCTTTGCAGTGCTGTAACTTGCTGCACTCAGGGAAGTGTTTTTTCACACCTCTGAGCGAGAAAGTTGCAGCGCTGAAAAGCGCCAGTGTAGCCAAGGCCCAAATCTGTACATCAGAGCACTCTCCTCACCCAGGGGCGGCTCCGGACACCAGCATGCCAAGCACGTGCCTGGGGCGGCAAGCCATGAGGGGCGCTCTGCTGGTTGCAGCCTGCGGAGGGTCCACTGGTCCTGCGGCTTCGGCGGACATTCTGCAGGCTGCTGCCGAATCCGCGGGACCGGGGACCTCCCGCAGGCAAGCCG
>NC_133779.1:1361583-1402934 GCF_003597395.2 Chelonoidis abingdonii
GTCTTGTCTGGGAGTTCTTCAGAGCAGGGACTGCCCCTCTCCGGGGCTGTGCAGCAGCTACCTCGGTGGGGCACCTGCTCCGGCACCATGAGGCATGGGCGCGACCATGGGACGGGTCAGAGATTCTCTGCCTCAGTGGGGCACCATAGGGTGCCCTGCTCCAGCACCATGGGGCGTGGGCGCGACCCTGGGACAGGTCAGAGATTCTCTGCCTCAGGGGGGCACAATAGAGCGCCCTGCCCTGGCACCGTGGGGCGTGTGCACGACCATGGGATGGGTCAGAGATTCTCTGCCTCAGTGGGGCACCATAGGGTGCCCTGCTCCGGCACCGTGGGGCGTGTGCACGACCATGGGATGGGTCAGAGATTCTCTGCCTCAGTGGGGCACCATAGGGTGCCCTGCCCTGGCACCGTGGGGCGTGTGCACGACCATGGGATGGGTCAGAGATTCTCTGCCTCAGTGGGGCACCATAGGGTGCCCTGCTCCGGCACCGTGGGGCGTGTGCACGACCATGGGATGGGTCAGAGATTCTCTGCAAATCACTTGGCTTCGCAGACGGGCCAGATGGGAACGGTGCTGCGCTATATTTTTGTTATACAGAAACATTTCCACTTTCAGTGGCCTTGCTCTGCAAACACTGACAGATCTGACTGGCTGAAATCCTCTGCTCTGCTTGAGTGCAGCCAGGGAGCTCAGGATGGCAGTGTCATGCGATCCCTGGAGCACCCCTTTGCCGCGTTTGGTTGGAGGTCTGCATGGTGCTAGGTAGCTGAAGGCTCCCCATGTTATGGAAGGCACTAGCAATCCAATGGGCCACACTCTGCAGCTGTAGACAGAAGATCCAATTGGTATTTCAGAAAACAGTCGAGGGGGGGCGGGGGAGCAGACAGGGCCACTGATAATTCACAGTCACAATTCTCAGTTGTTTTCTAGCCAGCGAGATCCTTTGCCCACCTTCCACACGCTTGGGAGCTGTTCCAGCTGCAGTATTAGATGCATTTATTATTCATCTTAAATGTTGTTGCCTTATACAAATGGGTCAAGTGATTGATTTCACTGTATGGATAAGAGCCTGGTCCCAATGAACAGAATTCTCAGATACAGGGACGACCCCGAGAGGTCAGGTCGGGGAAGAGTCAGCCCGGCTTTTGTCAAGGAAAATCCCACCTCACCAATGCCTTCGAATTCCTTCAGGGAATCAGCCAGCATGTGGCCGAGGGGGGATCCAGTGCCTAGTGTACTTGGCCTTTCAGGAAGCTGGACAGGGTCCCTCACCAAAGTCTCTGAGGGATACTAAGCAGTCCTGGGAGAAGAGGGAAGGTCCCCTCATGTTCAGTCTGCTCCGCGGTCTCTTCATTTGGCTCAGGTTGGCAGGGCCTGCAGCAGCCTCCTTTCCATTTTGGTGCCTGGGCAGATACAGTCTGAACTCCGGGCTTTCCTTGCTTTGGTGGCTTTAAATCCGTTTTGTGCTCCAGCTGTCGCTCAGTTTCTTATGGCTTAGATGATGCTTGCCGCAGCACCCACTCTAGCTGTTCTAACCCTGGGGAAAGGTCTGACCTGCTTTTACCTGAGGAGGAGTCTTTGGGTGGTGCTGGAGTGCGGGACTGAACTATCAGTCAGTGAAGTGGGCAAATCAACCTTCCTGGACCTCGAGGGGAATTTCCAGTTAGCTGTTATCAGTACAGAGCATGTACACACAGTTGCGCATTTCAGTGGCTCTCGTTCTTTGCACCCTTAGTACAGTCAGCTTTAAATACACAAACTTCTAATCAGGACAAAACTAGGAACTGAACCTGCAAAGATTTTACATGCAGCCTAGTGTATGTCCAGACTACCTGCCGTATCGGTGGGTTGCGATCGATTTATCGGGGATCGATATATCGCGTCTCATCTAGATGCCATATATTGATCCCCGAACGTGCTCCCTATCGACTCTGGAACTCCACTGGAGTGAGTGGCGGTAGCGGAATCAGGGGGGGAGCCGTGCACGTCGATCCCGCACGATGAGGACGGGAGGTAAGTTGGGATAAGATACTTTGACTCCCCTAGCTGAAGTTGCATATCTTACATCGACACCCCTCCCCAGTGTAGACCAGGCCCTAATCTAGCAGCCGTCAGTCCTGTCCCAGCGTCACTCCCTGTGTCAGTCACACTGAAGGGGGCCGGACTTGTGATTAACGCATGAGCCGGTCAGAATGCAGGGTTCCCGTTTATGGGAAATGAGCAGGGGTGGGGGTTAATTGGGTTTTATTCCGAATCGAAAGATCTGGGTGTCAGGCTGCCGAGCAGTGCGCCCCAGAGCCTGGAAAAGGCAGCCTGCGTAAGACACTGGCGGTGGGTTCAATCCCCACTTCTGCTGCAGACGCCCAGGGTGACTGTGGGCAAGTTCGTGGCCTCACATCTTCTCTGTGAAATGGGAAGGAGTCAGCCACTGTCTGCGGGATGGGGCTCCAGGTGAGAAGTGAGGCCACTGGTAAAGCTGCAGGCCTGCTGCTGGGAGTAGCATTGCAAAGAACTTACAAACTCAGTCTTTCTCCAGCGTCTTGCTAATGTTTCCCTTTATTCTCCCTGTTTTAGGAGGCCTGGAAAATGGTCGTGCACTCACCTGGCCTGCGGCTGGAACTGTCCTCCCTGGAGTAGCACCAGCTGGAAGCGAGGGCTGAGCAGTGACTTCCCCTCAGACCACTTCCAATCTGTGGCCTCCCGGTAAAAGGCTCCAGGCTCCCGAGGGGCAAGGATGGCAGCATGGGACGAGCAGGCAGACAGTTGTAACGCTGGCTCTGGCAAGCCCGGGCCTTTCCACTCTGCCTCAGCTGCACCCAGCGATGGCTGAGGGCCCCCCAGTGCACCAGAGATGAGTGGACCTTTCCCCCTGGAAGTAGGGTTTAGTGCTGACTTTGGACTATGACATCCTATCGACCCATTCCGCATGCAAGCGTGGATGTTGGCGGACCAGCGCTGAAGGGGGATGACGGTCTGGCTGGCACGGGGCGTGATTACTTCTCGCCAGGGTTCTGGGTGCAGAATGGCAGCAGCTTGCAGCCAGCTGGGGACGGTCTGCCCGGGCCACGGCCCACCACCACCACGCCCGCCATGCCAAAGATGGGCGTGCGCGCCAGGATTGCCGACTGGCCCCCAAAGAGAGACGCACTGAAAGATCCGGCCGCTCCAAGCCCCTCGAGGGACATGGAAGCATTGACAGGCAGCAGCAGGACTTTTCTTTCACCCAAGGGCTTTCAGAATGGGCAGCAGCCACCTCCCACCAGCCTGGGCTCCTCGGGGCTCAGGGGCTTGCACCGGCTCTCCAGGAGGAGATCCAAGGATGTGGAGTTCCTGGAGGGTTGGCCTCGATCGCCTGGCAGGGCCTTCATCCCGCTGCGCAACAGGAGTAACAGCGAGATCACCCTCAGCGAGTGTGACTTGGAAGAGACCCTGGAGCCCCGTGGGGCCAAGCTGGGGAGCGGCCTGCCCCTCTTCCGCGAGTATGGCAGCACCTCCTCCATAGACGTGCAGGGCATCTCGGAGCAGAGCTTGTTCGACATGCTCCGCGAGCTCCGCGCCGAGAAGCCGGCCCAGCGCCGCCTGCCAGCCGAGAAGCCAAGTGACCTGCGGGCCGACGCCAGCACGGCCTCCAGCCTGCACGTGGCTGGCAGCGCCAAGGCAGACATGAGGAACGGCCTCGGGCTCCCCCCTGAGGGCTCCCCCACTCCCCCGAAGGAGAAGCCCCGCAAGAAGGGCCCCAAGGGGGAGGCAGGAGGCGACTCCATCTTCAGGAAGCTGCGGAGCAGCCGGAGCGATGGGGAGCCCGGGAGGGCCTTGCTGGAGCAGGAGGAGGGTGGCAAGGCCTGGGTCTGCCAGAAGACCTTCGCACACTACGATGTGCAGAGCCTGCTCTTTGACCTCAACCAGGTGGCAGCCAACCGGGTGATGGTGGCGCAGCGGAGGAACACCACGACGGGCGCCTCGGCCGCCTCTGCTGTCTCGGCTGCCCTCTCCCGGGCATATGGGCTGGGCGGCCTGGACCCAGCCTTCTCCAGCACCGAAGACCTCAACTACAAGGAGAACCTGGAGCACGACCTCGGGGACAACAACAGCAACGACCTGCTGCTCAGCTGCCCCCACTTCCGCAACGAGGTGGGTGGCATGTGCGAGCGCAACGTCAGCTTCTCCAAGGCGTTGGCCAGCTCCCCCAGTGGGGCCACAGGCGAGGGAGGCTTCCTGGAGCCCTCCCTCAACACCTACTGCACCAACGCCAGCATCTCCGTGCTGGAGGTCCCCAGGGAGCTGCAGAGGAGCCCCAGCCGGCTAACGCGCCACAATGTGGAGCACGTCGACCTGGGGGCCCGCTACTACCGGCTCTATTTCCACGGCAAAGGTAATGCCCCAACAGCGCCTCGGGCAGTCACCTGCAGCCCTGCCCTGCCAAGCTGGGGTGTCCTGCCGCTCGTCCTATTCAGCTCCCCCAGGTCAGAATCCGAGACTATCGGGGTGGAAGGTACCTCAGGAGGTATCTGGTCCAACCCCCTGCTCAGAGCAGGACCACGCCCCAGACAGATTTTTGCCTCAGATCCCTAAATGGCCCCCTCAAGGATTGAACTCACAGCCCTGGGTTTAGCAGGCCACTGCTCAACCCCCTGAGCTGTTCCTCCCCCAGGCCTGGGCTGCTAACGCCTGGCTCTGGGCATTCTTTGGAACTATGTAGCCCTGCTACGTTTTTGGTGTCAGTGATACATGTGGCAGTGAGTTCCGCATGCTAATTGTGTGTCTGTATCAGCCATCCGTGTTCTGCCTTGTATTGTCCTGCGCGAGGGGTGAACAGCTCTGTCTGATCACCTTGGGGCTGAAACGTTACCGGGTTTGTTGTTGTGACTCTGTGCCCACAGCCTGGCTTATTATTGTAGGGTTGTTCCCAAGGGGTCTGTTGGCGGGTCTAATGTGGGGCTGGGCTTACAGAATTTTAGTGGGGGGCTGGTGGTTTGGGGCTTTTATAACTGTAACCCTGCAGGGGCGGATAGGCGTCTGTATATCTCCCAGGGTAGCTCATGGGCAGGGCAGAGTTTGCCAGTGTTGAGCATTGGACCAGAACTAGGATGTTCCTCGTGGCACGTACTAGAGTTTATATTCCTGAGTGCTCTAAAACTAGCTTCCATGTGCTATTGCGTAGTGTCAGGGCTCCGTAACAATGAGCTCCACTCTGACGGGCCCATTGCTCTCTGCTGATGGCACATCAGCTACTCATCTCCGGGATGCTGTTCGCTCAAACGGCCCCGGTGTCCGGCTCGGGAGAAAGCAGTGCCCACCCCTGTTCTCTGGCAAGGCATCTCCTTGCTTTTTCAGAGCATTCCAACTACTTCGGAGTGGATGAGAAGCTGGGACCAGTGGCTGTGAGCATCAGGAGAGAGAAGCTGGAGGATCATAAAGAGTACGGGCCCCAGTATCAGTACAGGATTATCTTCCGGACCAGCGAGGTACGTCCGGGGCGGCCACGGCTGCGTTCTTCTCCCACGAACGCGTGCGTGTCTGTATTCCAGATCTAGGGGGACTTTTGAAACAGTCTCTTAAAACCATGTCTGTCGGTCCTGTGTCCGAGGGCCCCCCAGCCTTGTCCCGTGGGGCACAAGCCGGGTTCTGGTATGCTGTGGTGCTAACCATCCCAGTGGGTGTGGCTCCGGGTCCCTCCCTGCAGTTGTGGGGCAGGCAGCAGGGCTTGAACACTGGAGGACCAGGCCCGCACTCAGCAGAGCACTACTAGAAGCTGCGTAAGTGCTTTGCTGCAGCTGCCTCTGGACACTGCATGGGGCGGGCAGGGAGGTTTCCCCCGAGGACTGCGGTCCTAGGGCTGGAGTGCGGGCGCCAGGACTGCTGTGTGCATGCCAGAGCCCTGGGTTCGAGCACTGGCTGGAAAACCCAGGGTTGAAATGTAGACGCAGAAGCCCGGGGTTCCCGAACACAGGCCAGCGACTCGAGCTCTCTAACCCTGGGCGTACATCCCCGTGCGTAGAGAGACTTTCGAACAGCCCTTGGAATCTGACTGGTCCCCAGCAGAGGGCGCCGTGCTCACGTTCTGCGAGCCCGGTGACTGTTCACAGCGCTGCCGCTGGTGGCCCTGTGCAGCACCCGGCGCAGCTGGGGGCCCCGCTCCTGCTGCTCCTGGTCGGGCCTCTGCAATAGCAGGTGCTGAGGACCCCGCAATGGGTAAAGGGGCTGGCCTGGCAACTCGTTCCCAGGCCAGCTGTGTGGCTTGAATGAAGAGCCAGGTACACCTGCAGTCAGTGCAAGGGGCAGGGAGGCTCCAGAGATTCGCCGCCTTTCCGACAGGCAAGCAGAGAGCTGCAGGAGATCCCGAAGAGGGACTGCGCTGTTCTATTTGTGCATGTAAAAGAAGGGGGGCTCCACGGTGAAGGGGTTTGGCTGGACCCCAGGAGAGAGAGACTGTCTGACCTTGGGCACAACTGCATCTCCGTGGGCCTGTTTCCCCCAGTCTGTGAGATGGGGGTGAGGATCCTCCCTTTCTCCCAGTTTGTGCCTGTTTTGTCTGCTCAGACTGGGAGCCTCCGAATCAGGGACTGTCTCTGTCGGAGTCTGGGCGGGGCCCCAGCCCGGGTCGGGGCTCTAGGTGCTCCCTCTTTACAAAGAGTAGGTGTGCCGAGTGCTGACACCTGGCTTTAGTTTTACATTGGCATGTCTGTTTGGAGACCATAATGTTGCAGTGGTTCCTGAGGCTAGAAAGCAGAGTGTGTTTTCCTAAGAGGAGCTCATCCCCACAGGTTCGCAGAGCCCCTCGCCGGCGTGCCAGATCACAAACACAGCACGCTCCAGGCCTCCCGACGCAAAGCCATCTCATTCTTAGTTCTCTGAGCAGGATTTCTGTGGTGAGCTCATGGCTGAAGGTGGCCAGGAGGTCTGCTCACAGACACTGTTCCTAGAGAACAAGATTCTAATGTAACTTCTCCTCTCCCCACTTCATGTGTTTGGTGCAGCTTGTGACCCTGCGAGGCTCCATCCTGGAGGATGCGATTCCCACCACCACCAAGCATGGGACGGTTCGTGGCCTCCCCCTGAAGGACGTGCTGGAGTATGTGGTCCCCGAGCTGAACACCCACTGTCTGCGGCTTGCCATGAACACGCCGAAAATCACAGAGCAGCTCCTGAAACTTGACGAGCAGGGGGTGAGTCGTGTGCGGCAGACAGGCAGTGCTGAGCTGTGCTTCATGCCCTCTGGGGGTCCTGCTGCCAGCTGGGGGAGACCTGCCCCAAGGCTGGCTCAGGGATCGGCATTGAGCGCGGATAGAAGAGAGGCACAGCATGCAGCCAGTGTGCAAAGGTAGAGAGCTAGTCTCACAGCAGAGCTAGGCGGTGGGGCTCCGTCCCCTTTCTGATGGGACTCGTGCTCCTAAGTCATCTAGGCCCTCTTGAGCACTCCATCCTCTGGGCTGGGCTGGCGCCTGCTGGTGGGAGATTGGTGAATGAGCAGGCAGCGTCTCACCGCCCTTCCCACCCCGCAGCTCTGCAGGAAGCACAAGGTGGGGATCCTGTACTGCAAAGCAGGCCAGAGCTCCGAGGAGGAGATGTACAATAACGAGGAGGCGGGGCCAGCCTTCGAAGAGTTCCTCTCCCTCATTGGGGAGAAGGTCTGTCTGAAAGCCTTCAGCAAGTACGCTGCCCAGCTGGACACGAAGAGTAAGTCCTGGCGCATGCGGAGCTTGCCGGCACAGCCTACCTCTGCACGTGGCTGGGTCAGCACGCAGAGCGCGTCGGCTGGCTCGCCCCTCACACAGTCTCTTCTCTTGCTCTGCTTCGCAGCTGACTCCACCGGCACCCACTCTCTGTACACCGTGTATCAAGACTACGAGATCATGTTCCACGTCTCCACGATGCTCCCCTACACGCTCAACAACCGGCAGCAGGTAAACGGCCCTTCGGCTGGCAGAGCCTGCGGGTCTCCAGCGTGCCGAGTCGAGTTCTGCCACGCACCAGCTGTTCTGAGAACCGGTGTCAGCATTCCCCTCACTTCCTGGCCAAATGTCTTTTCAAATTTCTTGGGCTCGGCTGTCAGGCAGCGTGGGCGGGGGAGGACGTTAAGGGTGGTCTGGGTCAGGATCCTGCAGATGTATAAGGAAGGAGAAGCATCCATGCTCTGTTACATGCTCTTCAGTGGATTCATCCTCACACCCCAGGAGGGGGGCAGTGCTGTTGTCCCTGCTGAACGCGCTGCCAGGAGCTGACGCACAGCCAGACTGAATGACTTGGCCAAGGTCACGTGGGGAGTCTGTGGCAGAGCTGGGAAGAGAACCTGGATCTCCTGCCCACTGGCCCATCCCTCCTGTGTGCTGGGCTGGGGGCAAATAGCAGCTGGGATCCTGACAATCTGGGCTTGTAATTGGAGCTAGACGCCCGACTGCCCTGGCTGCCAGGAACTGACCTGAGTCTTGATACCTTTCCCCGTCTGCAAGGGAGCCGTGCCGTGTGCACAGAGAGCTCGGCTCGAGAGCAGTCTGCCGGGCTCCCCACAAAGCCAGCGGTGATTGTGGCTCCGGCACGGCCGAGTCCTTCCATATGCTCTAGGGGGGAGAACACAGCAGCGTGGTGCTCGCTGGTGTGGGAGGTGAAGGGTGATCCCACTCTCCATGCAACTGCCAGAAGCCCAGGCTCTCCAAGTGGGATTTGCTTTAACATTTCAAATCTTGTGGCTACATCTCTGTGCTGGGTCAGGCCTAGTTCTCCTGTCTGCTTCTCCTCTCGCCGTCTGACCAGCTGGCGAGTTCCCCGGGAGCCTTTGTCATCTGCCTCGCCCCTGTTTGCTTGTTAACCCTGTCTGTCCTCGGCACCTGGGGCACTAACACATCTTTGTTCTTACCTCGGTAGCTACTAAGGAAGCGGCACATAGGAAACGACATAGTCACAATCATCTTCCAGGAGCCTGGAGCGTTGCCTTTCACCCCCCAGAATATCCGCTCACACTTCCAGCATGTCTTTATTATTGTCAGAGTCCACAGCCCTTGCACTGATAACGTTTGCTATAGGTAAGCCTGGCCTGCTGCTAACCCACCCACCATTAGCTTTCAGACACCTGCCAGCCCCTTGGTTTTGTGCACCGGGATGGTGCTGTCGGCTCTGCTGCTCAGCCGGCCGCAGGTGCTGGGGTGGAAGGATGCCTGTTTGCGCCAGCGAGGCTCTGACCTGAGGTCTCAGGTTGGCTGTGGGAGCAAACATGAGGGAATTCTACAGGCAGTCACTGGGTCAGGGAGGTGTCAGTGGCTTGAGTTAATGCTTCTCCTCTCGTTCTGCTCTGGGGAGAGTTGCAGCTGTGACAACCCCTAGTTGACAACCCCTAGTTGACAACCTAGTTGACAACCCAGAGAGCTGCTGCCAGGCACTGGGAATCGCTCCAGGTAGATTGGGGCCATGGGGCTTGGTGCCCTACTTGGAGGTGCATTTCAAGGGTCCGTGTTTCAGCCTGTGCCGAGCACCCGCCTCCCAAAAGGCATCTTCCTTTGGACACACAGAAATCCCTAGCTGGTTTTCACACCTAGCCTGACCCGGGAAGACATAGGCTGTGTCCTGAAGCTGCTGCGCTAGCAGGAGACCTCTCTTCTAAACAGTTTTTCTCCTCCCCTTCATTCCCTAAGCGTGGCTGTGACCAGATCCAAAGATGCTCCACCCTTCGGCCCCCCCATCCCCAGCGGCGGCGTCACCTTCCGCAAGTCTGACATCTTTAGAGACTTCTTACTGGCCAAGGTGATCAATGCCGAGAACGCCGCGCACAAGTCTGACAAGTTCCACACCATGGCTACGCGCACCAGGCAGGAGTACCTGAAGGACCTGGCGGAGAATTGCATCACTAACACGCCCATCGACTCCATGGGGAAATTCAACCTGATCTCCCTGACCTCCAAGAAGAAGGAGAAGATGAAGGCGCGGGTGGGGGCGGAGCAGTACAGCAGTGGGGCCATCGCCTGGCGCGTCTCAGCCCAGGACTTTGCCCAGGGGATGGAGATTGAGTGCATCTTGGCCATCGCCAACGAGTTCATCGTCCTGCTGGACCTCGGCACCAAGGAGGTGGTGTTCAACTGCTTCTGTGGGGATGTGATTGGCTGGACTCCCGACCCCAGCACCCTTCGGATCTTCTATGGCAGAGGGGACCACGTCTCCATCCAGGCCGCAGACAGCAGCTCTGAGGACATCAAGGAGATCATGCAGCGACTCAAGGTAGGAGCTAAGGTGGCTGGTGTCTTAGTGTCACGCCCGGGGCCCCCGTTGTGCTGGGAGCTGTGCCGGGACCTTCACACCTAATAGATGAAACGGACGAAGGGGGTGAGAGGGGAGGTAGAGACTGTCCAAGGGGGGACACACCAGATCAGTGGCACAACTGGGGATAGAACCCAGGAGTCCGGCACTAAGCCCCCACTCTAACCACCAGGCCCCACTCCCCTCCTAGAGCTGGGGATAGAACCCAGGAGTCCTGGCTTCCAGCCCCCTGCTCTAACTACCAGACCCCACACCCTTCCCAGGGCACGGCAGGATGCAGGTTTGCACACGCCTTGTTAGAGGGGCTGCTCACAACCAGCTGATCCCCACAGCGTGAGCAGCAGCAAAGTGGCTCCCCGGGGCGCTCGCTGTTAACTCTCTGTCAAGCCTGGTGACTGCGAGGAAGGCACAGGGCAGCGTTCAGTGAAAAACACCAGTACAAATGCACCCGTATTGTGGCAGAGGAGTGTGAGCAGGGTGCAGAGCCTGTCCATGAAACCTGGACCTCCACGCTGGGCATGAGGTCAGACTGCCCCACGGCGCTCAGCTGCCAGAGGGTGGCAGCATCCGAGCAGGCTCCCTGCTGCAGCTAGGCCAGGCAAACAGGCTGCTCTGTCGCTATACGACAGGGGGTCTCAAACTGGGGGTCAGGACCCCTCGGGGTCGCAAGGTCATTACATGGGGGGTCGCAAGCTGTCAACCTCCACCCCAAACTCTGCTTTGCCTCCAGCATTTAGAATGGTGTTAAATATATAGAAAAGGGTTTTTAATTTATAAGGGGTCGCACTCAGGCATGTGATATGAAAGGGATCGCCAGTAAAAAAAAGCTTGAGACCCACTGCTCTACGAGCTCCTGAGCCCTTGGCAGCAGGGGACAGCCGGCACCAAATGAGATGCTGAGGCCGCAGGCTGGTTTCAGCCCAAGCTGCATCCAAACAGACGGCGCTGGAGGGGGTCAGGTCTCTGCATTGCCAGGTGTGGTGACTGCTCCCTCATCAAACCGCAGGCCATGACCTCAGGCTGTGAGACGGTCGACATGACCCTGCGGAGAAACGGGCTGGGCCAGCTCGGTTTCCATGTGAAGTATGACGGGACGGTGGCTGAGGTGGAGGACTATGGCTTTGCGTGGCAGGCAGGGCTCCGGCAGGGCAGCCGGCTGGTGGAGATCTGTAAAGTTGCTGTGGTGACGCTGTCCCATGACCAGATGATCGACCTGTTGCGGACCTCGGTCACGGTGAAGGTGGTCATCATCCCGCCCCATGAGGATGGCGTCCCTCGCAGGTACTGCCCCCGCGTGCCAGCGCCAGCGCTCTGCCCAAGGGGCTGATGGAAGTGTTTGAAACGCCTTTCCTGGCCGGCCTGGTGCAGTGCCGGGGGCCTCGCTTGGCAAGGGGCGGTGGTGCCAGGGCGTTCGGGTTCGGCTTGGGCCCGCCGCTCCACCGCGGCTTAGGGGAGCCGACCTGCTGGTAAGCTTTCATTAAAAGGGAAAGTCTATTGACGGGAGCACAGACAGTGGGGGGCCCACAGTGCTCTGGCTCCGCCCCCTGGGGCAGTGGCTGGCCGAGGGCTGGGCCGGGCCATGAGCCTGGCTAACCCCTGAGGCTGAGAGCCGATGGGGGGTGGGGGAGAGTGTTGCTTAGAGTTGTCTGGCTTTGATAGGGTTAAGTTGGGCCCATTTATGAACCGATTTGCATGTGGCCCCTGCAGCTTTCTCTGTGCTTTGACTTCTAAGCCACGCCTGCTCTGCTGCTGTGCAGGGCAAGTTCAGACAGTGATAAACTTGTAGGCAGCTTCTCCTCCCAAATCAAAACCCAAACCTGGCCGTGGACCGAGCTCTGTACACGAACGGTGGCTCCTGGAGCGGTAGCGTGTTGCAGGGATGGGAGCTGAGTTTTCTGCTCGGAAGCCGGCTGATGTCTTAGAGCAGGGTGCAGGTACCGTAATGGCCACAGCTGAAGGGGAGTTGTGCAAAGTTGGTTCCTGCACTAGGAGTGGGGAGCGAGGGGCTGGCTCGAGCGCTGACTCGCCAGCCCAGGGCTGTGCAATGACCTTGCTGTGCCGCAGGCCCCAGTTCGGAGCGTCGGGGCTTGTTTCTCAGTCGGGTGCTGGATTGCAGCTAAAGGGCCACCTGCAGCAAGCTGCCCAGGGAGATGTACAGCATGGAGCGTGTGCCTGGGCTGGCTGAAGTCACTGGGATTTGAACCCCGAGTCTCTCAGGGCCCATGTACACTGGGTAGGCAGACGCGTTAGGGACGGGCTCTCAAGGCCATCTGAGCCCCCGGCTCCACATGGCCGCACTGCTGTTTAGCAGCTCCCAGGAGAGAGCTCAGCGTAGCGTATGTGGAGAGTGGGCGATGCCCTGCCGTGCTCCCAGGAGTGTCAGCACCTAGGCTCCCTCGCTTGGAGCGCTCCTTTCTGCTTGTGCTGAAAGGCAGTTTGCTCAGCCAATCGGAGGACCCAGCTAAAGTGCGGTGGGATTTGCCATCTGTTAAGGTGCCCATGCTCACTCCCTGGCCATTGGTTACCTCGCCCGGCAGGGAACCCTTGTAACCTCTGGCAGCAGCGCAGTTAGGACCGTGACAGCTGGATTCCTCCAAACCCGTTGCTGTTTCCCTTAGGCCCGACCTTCCCGCAGTGGGTGGGAAACCCGCCAGTGGCCGGGTTTCAGTGGGAAGGGCTGTTACCACTCACCGCTGTGGGTGGGAGGAGCGCAGCGCACACCCCTCCAAGGGCCACGAGGGAGCCTGGCCTGAGACATGCCCCAGCGGGCAGAGTTTTGTCCATCCATCTTTAGGCTCCTGCATCCTGGTTTTTCCCATGTGTGGCTAAGTAGGTCACCTCCTCCGTTCCTGCTGTCTGTGCGTCGTCCTAGCAAGTAGCAGGGAGATGCTGCCGCTGACACAATGGTGTGCGATTAAACGGGCTGAGCCAGTGTGGGGAACGCAGCACAACCTCCAAGGAGCAGCGCCTCTGCCCCCCACTGCTGCACGGGCTGGGGGGGCACACAGTGTCCTTCACCCCTTGGCAGGGGAAGAAGTGGCATTAGCTGCTCGCCCCATCGATCATGCAGAGAATCTCGCATGCCAGCAGCAATGAGTGCTGTTCGCTTTTCAGGGGATGGGCAGAGTCCTTCAAAATGAGCAGCATGGAGCACAAGGCAGAGCTGGAGAGAGTGCCCACAGGGCACCGCCCGCCGTACCGCAGCAACTCGGCATGGCAATGGAGTGGGCCTGCCTCCCACAACTCCTCGCAGGCAGCCAAGTGGACAGAGCCCCCGCCCCTCAGCCATGCCCAGTCTCTCACGAGGCCCCCCAAACAGACCTCCATCGTCCCGTACCGCGAGCCGCAGCCCCTGCACAGCAAGAGGTAAGGCGGGGCATGGGGCTGAGCTGCGGGGGACGGAGGCCGAGGGGCAGTCCGTGGGGTGTGGAGGCCAGGGGGACCTGTGGGTGGGGACTGAACGGTGCGGAGCCCAAGCGAGTGAGAGCCGTGGCACACAAGGCTGACACTGGTCAGTATGTGAGGCTTTCAGAAATGGCTCGTGCATACATCTGAGCCCTGCGGTGCCCCCCAGCTGTATAGCTGTGACTGTCCCTTGCCAGGTTCACCCTCCTGCCTGGGTTGGGGTCCTGCAGTGGGTGGAGCAGGCTGTGAAAAGAGGGCCTAGCAGACAACACTTGCAAGAGGTGGTGGAAATCTGCCTCTTCCAAGGTGGTTACCGCAGGGTGTGGCGGGCTCCTCTCGGACTGTCCTGAACGCTGGGATTCCAGCGGTTAGGGGCAGATTGAACCAGCAGCCTTTGATCTTGCTCCCGAGGGACGCCTGCGGTGAGAGCCTGGTGTGCAGTCCCCAGCCTGCGTTAGCCATGCCCTGAGCCGAGCCAGCGGGGTTGCAGGCTGCTCACGGCGATCAACCATTTGCCTTTTGCATTCCAGCTCCCTTCCGGTGTGGGAGTCTGTTCAGTACGGACTCCTGAGAACTGAAGTGGGCCAGCGGCTCCCAAGCGGCATTGCCCGTCGGGTCCTCTGGGGACCCCTTTGAATTAGTGTCTCGTTCTCTCCAGCTGAGAACAGGAAGCAAGAACCAGGAATGTGGCTAGCTGGGGTGGCTAGCAGCGCGGGGGGGGCGGGGTTGAGCTGGGACAACCCCAGCAGTAGCATCCAGTGCCGCTCCATGTCACTCACCAGGTCTCCTGCATGCAGGGATGTGTTAGGGTTGGGAGGAAGTGTCACCTGCCATTCACCAAAGGATGAACGTACACGTACACACACGCACCCCAGGGACTGCCCTTTGCACTGTCCATGTTCTCCAGCCGTCGCACTGGTCAGCATTTGCCTTGCCCAAGGTTCCACACTTTCTGGGCTGATTGTTCTGCTCTCTCAGCTTGTTGCTGCAGGAGGAAGTGCACAGCGCTGGGCTGGGTTTCTGGGAAATGTTGGGATCTTTAGGGCAGACCAAGCACTGAAAGCCTCTTTCTCTGCGTGCGCCTCTTTGACCCAGGCCGGTTAGCTTCCCTGAGACGCCGCACACCGCCGCCTCCTCTCCAGCGGGGACAGAGAGGGGCCAGCCGTATCGGCAGCCGTCAGGCAGCTTCTCGACTCCAGGTTCGGGAGGAACGGCTTACACCCGCTATAAGCCGTCCCCAGAAAGGTAGGCTAAGGAACGAGACGGTGCTAACCTCTCCACCTTGCTGCACGAGTCTGATAGCCCATCCAACTGCCGGCAAGCCTGGAGTCATGTCGGGGGGTACCTCTTGTCACTATGTCCTGTATTGCACAGAGGGGATCTCCCATTGCCAGCAATGAACCTCCCTCCTCACCTTTGAGCCCTGCCCAGAACAGAGCACTTGGGCCAAGCAAGCCGGGAATTGGCAACGCTGTTTCAGCAGGAGGGGAGGCGTGAGCGAGCTGGCAGCACGTCATTCTCACGGCCAGTTACTGCAGCTCTTGCTCTGCTTTGGCTCAGCAAAACTCCTCCCCACTGAAAGTCCAGAGAGTCCTGTCCGGTGCTGGGTGAGGTCGCACTGGAGTCCAGCAGCCGGGTGCCGCCCCCTTTGCTGTAGAATGTTAAGTGTTCAGGAAGATGGGAGCAGCTGCCCCAGAGGTGGATGCCGTGCACTGGCCTGTTACAGGGGTTACCCTTCCTTTCTGGGCTGTCCTTGTCCCTCTGCCTGCCTGGCGAGCCCTGGCAGCCTTTACCTGAGCTCCGAAGCCAGAGCCACCTGCCCCTGGATCTGGCTAAGAGCAGAGTGTGTTTATAATGGGGTCCACAGAGCACGGCTGCAGGGCATGCAGGGATTCACTCACCAGCCACCTTATGGTAGCATTCGCTTGGGGTAGCTGTGCTCAGTAGCCTCGAGCCAGCCGGGGAAACACCCTGGGGTGGATTGTTGGGAGTTCTGGGTACCCCTCGAGCCAGCCGGGGAAACGCAGTGTAGCTGATGGTCCTTAATGGGCCATCAAGCAGGCTAGGCAGAGCTGACACCAACTTGTCTGCGGTGTGTCATGGAGTCCCCGGGCGACATAGGACACTCCATAGGAGTCGGCATAGGACACTGTGATGGCTTTAAGCTTCCGATGGTCCCCACTAAACCAGATCATCCTGTCCCCCTTGGGGATCAGCCCTACGGGGGAGGCCCATGGGCTGTAAAACAACTGGATCCCATCTAAAGCCAGCATGTCCTTGACCTCTCTCTCCAGGATCTGGGTTGCTTTCCCAGTGACTCTGAATGGGGAACACCTGATGGGGAGAGTGGCTCCCACCTCAGGGAAGAGATCCCCCAAGAGGTCTTCCCCCTTCTCCTCCCAATCCTCCCCTTTCAGGTCCAGGGGACTCCTCACTCTCCTCCCATCCACAAGCTCGAAAGGGAAGAACCCTGTGGATTCCTGGGGCACCACCAGCAGCCTCCCGATTCCCCCCAGTTCTACTTCCCCTTGGGGAGCCCATTCCCGGTACAGGAATCCCTTCTCCTGCAGGACTCTGTCCCTGCAGCCTTCCCCAAGGGGTTTGCAGCGCTGTGGCCAGCAAGTTCCCTCAGCTTCTCCAAGGAGGGATCTCTCTGCAGCTCTGTCTGGGATTCAGCTGCTGGGGCAGGGAGTGTGACCTGCTCCCTCTCACTGGCTGGGCCTGGGGTCACAGCCCCCCTGAGCCTTGTCCCTGGTAGCTCCCTCCCTGCTGTGTAATCACTTCCCAGCAGCACGTCTGGACCAGGCAAACCTGGTTGGCAGCTGACCTGCCTTGCCTGGGTGTCCCCCCACTCAGCTGGGGTCTCAGCTCCCCCCGTGCTCAGCGCTGCCCTGGCTGTCCCAGTGGGGGCAGGCAGCGAGCTCTCTGCTCTGGTCTCAGCATCAGAGCCAGCGTGAGCCCCCTCTCCGGTGTGCAGGGGGGCGGGGAGCATCTCTCCCTCCCCCTCAGTCTCAGGGGGCTGGTTACAGGTAGGCAGGTATCCTGAGTCCAGCAGCCCCTCCCCACTGCCAGCAAGGTCATTTGCATTTTCACTGACCATTTCCATCCCAGCCAATTGGTTCCCTGGATTTAAATTCAAACCCTCGGCAGTTACAGGAGCAGGGCCGGGATCCTGTCCCAAGGGGAGACAGTCACCCCCCAACAGGGCCTCCCAGCCGATATCCTGGAGAACCCCAATGACCAGCCAGTCCGACCCCTCCTGCGTCTGCACAGGGATCCGGGCCATAGGCAGGGCGAGGGGCTTCACCCCAGGGACCTTCACCCAGGTCCCACAGTCCCTCAGCATCTGCGGCTGCACCACCACAGTTCTCTCTGTCCCAGGGCCTCGCCCCTGCAGGCGTGTTTCCCCACTGACCCCTGGGCAGCCCCCTATGTCTCTCCACTCCACCATCACCAGTCCGTGCTGCTGCTGCTTCTCCTGCAGCTTTTCCACAGCCTCTTGCTCTCTCTCATGGTCCTCTCGCTCTCTCAGGCTCTGCTCCAATCCCATCCGTCTCCGATCCCCTGATGGGGAACCCAATCATGAAGATCCTTGTCTGGTTGGGGACCAGACTCTCAGGGATGCCTGGCTGCTGCTCCAGCTGCTCCCAGATCCTCTTGTAGCCCCATCTGGGTCAGGAATCTGCTCCTCAGAGCGGTCCTCCTCCTCCAGCTGCACGATTAACTGTGCCTTGGTGAACTTCCCCATGCGTAACTCTCTCTTTGTGCACAGGATCACAATGTCCTTCTTAAGGAGATGATGATAGGCCATCACTTCGGCGTTCCCAAGTGGCTCTGGACTCACAGGCCTGTGCGCTCTTGGCTCCCTCATGGTTTCCAGGAAGAATCCCTGGAGTGCCAGCGCTCCACAGACACCCCCTGACCGAGAGCCGGGGGCGGGGGGGGGGGACCCCCTTCAGGCCAGGCGCTGCACAGACACCCCCTGACTGCTGCATAGACACCCCCTCACTGAGAACGGGGGGGTGGCCGTCAGGCTGGGCGCTGCACAGACACCCCCTGAGGGAGAGTGGGGGCCCTGCTGAGCTGGGTGCTGTACAGTGAGACCCAGACCCTTCCCCAGAGGGCTCCCCGTGGAACAGCCACGTTCTAGCGCCAGTGAGAGAATTGTAACCTTCCAGCCCCGACCAAGCGGACTCCTAATGAACGGCTCCAGTGCGGAAGCCGCCGTGGCACGTGACTCCAGGACGTGGGCATGTGGTGAAGAAAGGCCCAGCTGCACCCTGCTCCTCAGAGAGCACTGGGGGGGTCTCCTGTCCAATTGCTCTCCGCGAATCCCCAGCAACCGCCGTTCTGTGTCCCCCTGCCTCAGACAGGTGGGCTGTGGTCTTCGGCCATCCGTTGCCTGCCTGCTGCCCCCAGGCAACGGCTGGTGTACCCTGGTGAGTTCGGCTCCCCTAGCCTGCAGCTCCAGGCTCCGCGCTGTGTCCTTCTGGGCTGTCTGCCTGGTGCCTGTGTTCAGCAGCAGGACTTCCAAGGGTTTGCATTGCACGTCCTGCCTCTTCCTCATCTCTGCCCGCCCAGCCTGAATCCTGGCTGTGAAAAAACCTGCTAATGAGAACACAGGATTCTTTTCACAGCCTGAGTTTGCCTCACCTCCCGTTCCCTTCGCAGATACGCAACCTCTCAGCGGCCCGTGCTGCCGTTCGAACAGCATTACAGCCCCGAAGTGACCTCGAGCGGCGATTCCTCGTCCGGGGGGCTCCCCAGCCAGGAAAGCACCATGGAGAGACACAAGCCAGGTAAGGGTCCCTCGCACCAGCACGGGGGACCCATGCACTCCCCTTCGGGTTTGAAGCATTGGAACACAGCAGCATGACTTGGGCACGTAGGCTCCGTAATGATTCCCTCAGAGGTTTTCCTGCTTTCAAGCCTCTGCGAGCTAGAATGGAGCCTGAGGCATGATGCAGACTCTGGAGCAGCAGCGTATTCTCTTGTTTTGGGAGCTAAACTCCCAAGCCTCCTCTGTGCATCCCAGGCTGACGCACTGAGCCCTGCCCAGCTGCTGCATGGTGCAGGGCTGGGGAAGTGGCTCTGCCTCCTGTGCCGCTGGCCGCCCCACCGCTGCGGGCTCTCACCATTTCCTCAGCCTGGGTGTGGTGGAGGGAGGGGTCGTTAGGGTTGGGGCAGATGATGGGAGGGGAAACTGAGGCACATAATTGCCCACGGTCATGTGGCAAGTGAGTGGCAGAACTAGGAATAGAACCCAGGTTTCCAGATCCTCAGGCGGTGCTGTGTCCACTCTGCCATTCTGACAACTCTTTACTGAGCTCCAGGCCTCGGTAATAGCCTGCAGCAGTGAGTCCCGCGGATCAGCTCTCTAGAAGGGTTCCATGCCTTTCTCCTCTCCACACTCAGTTGGCTGTTTTCGAGGGCGGGGAGTCAGACGCTGGATTTCTCCCGGCTTTTCTCTGTGCTGATCTGGCCCCAGCGCCCCAATGCCTTGGTGACTGCTAGTTCACTTTTGTTTCGCCAGCCAAGTGGGAGACTATTTATTTATAGATCCTGTTTCCAAAGGGCGCTGACGGGGCTGCTCTGAGGTGAGGCGTTGGTACAACAGCCGTCAGAAGCTAAACAGGCTGATCCTGATCCCTGGCACCTGCTCCTGGAGCTGTCATTAACACGAGTGGGGGCGGCTGCCTCACCATGGCAGAAACTCAAAGCTATTAGAGAAGGGAGGTTAAAATTCCCAGCCTGTGTGCTTTGGGGGCTGGCTTTGTCCAGCCCCATCTTCCCTAGAGGAGCCTCAGTGCACTGTCTCTCACTCTGCTGGGGTGCTTGGCCAGCCAGGTTACCGAAGCCGGGCTAGCGGCCTCAAGGGTCAGAGGGGATACAGGTGTGAAACTCTCTATCGCTGTCCGACGTTAGAACAGTGCTGAAAAGGTTCAGGAGGAGGGTTTCTCTGATGCTCGGCATTCGTTCTAAAGCTGAAAGTTTAGTGCTCAAACACAAAGATCCCAAAAAATTAAAATGAGCATTTATAGTGAAACTGAACTCGAATTATACCAGACAAACCTCATTAAAACCTATTTAAGCCTCTCTCCTTTTGGAGGCAGAATATCAGTGTCTTTTCTTTTCACTAACAACCATGCATTGGTGCAGAAGAGAGGGGTGATTTTACTCCGTGCTGCTGGTGTGTGAAGAGTATTCGCTGCTCCTGTTTGTAGCAAACAGACCCGAGGTAGATTTGGGGCCGGGTAGCAAAGGGGGGAAAGGCAGCTTTGGGTGAGGTCTTCAAACCACAGTTTGAGGACTTCAGTAACTCAGACATAGGTTAGGGGTTTGTTACAGGAGTGGATGGATGAGATTCTGTGGCCTGCGTTGTACAGGAGGTCAGACTAGATGATCATAATGGCCCCTTCTGACCTTAAAGTCTATCAGTCTCTGGAACACTGGACGACTGGTCAGTTACAAATGGATGCTTTGACTGGTAGGTCATCTGGGGTAGCTGATGCTTGGACACTTGTTCACATTCCACTCAGGGACGTTGTCCTCGGGCAGGGCAGTGGCCATCTCATCTGGCTGTGCTGAGGCCGTCCAGGTGGTTTCAGGATTTGATTAGAAGCTGAGAGAGTGAGAGACAGGACAGGAAGAAAGAAATTGTGGGCAGCAGCGTAACACAACAGGAACGGGAACAGAACAGGCTCTGCTCCGTGGCTGTTAGCTGGCCCCATCATAGGCTGAGCTGAAACACCAAGCTCCTTAAACAGGAGTGAGGCCTGCTGGCCGCCCTCTCATGACGGAAATCTGCTCCCTCGGCCTTGGGGGGTGAGATTCTGGGTCTCTTTTTAAGAATCCCCAAAAGGGGAGAATCCGGGGCATAGTTCATCCCTCGTTATTCCGGCCAACAATTAGCCCTAATATCACACGCACCAATTTTGGGGCAGTAATTTCCAGCTCCAAGTGGTCTGTTTTTAGAAGGTGAGGGTGATGTTAACCCGGTCCATGAGGCACTTGTGTGGTGGCAGTTTGCACTGGCTCAGTCTGTGTTGGGTTTTCGTGCCCTTGTTCATAACGTTTGTTACTGAAACCAGCTTGACCTATTTTCCGTTGTTCATTCCGCAGCGGGCCAGAAGGTCTAGGTATTAGGGCCTCTTGTGAACTTTCCCAGGCTTCTTACAGTTGAGCTCCCAATGAATGTGTAGGCCCAGTTATCAGCAGAGGTCAGGGCCTCCCTTGTGCCGATGCTGCCGAGCCCATGTGTCACGGGGTCCCCGGGCGATGCTCTGGAGCTGCTCCCCACAAAGCCAGCCAGGACTTTGGGGAGCCTCCTCTCTCTCGGAACAGACTTGTGCAGGGCAAGGTGCTCACATGTCTTCATCTCCTGGGTCTCTCCTTGGAGCATTCAGCATCCTCTGCCCCTCCGTGCGCTTCCCACAGCGAGTCCGCCCCAGCGGGGTCCTGGGGAAGCCACAGGGTCCTGCACCCCCACTTTGCAGTCAGACGTGACTCTTAGCCAGCCAGTAACACAGAGGTTTATTCAATGCAGGAACAGTCATAAAACAGAGCTTGTAGGTACCAGCGAACTGGACCCCTCGGCCGGTCCATTTCTGGGGGCAGTGAGCCGACCCCACGTCTGCACTTCATCTCGTTCCCAGCAAGCTCCAGACTAACCACTCCCTCCAGTCCCTCCTCTCTGCTCAGCTCCTTTCCCGGCCATGAAGTCACCTGATCCCTTTGTTTCCAACACCTTCAGTTGGCACCTTTGCAGAGGAGGGGCCAGGCCATCAGTTGCTAGAGACAGAGTGCCCGGCATTTAGGGGCACTGGCCCTTTGCTCTGCAGCAATCACACCCCCTTATCCCACCACCTAGATACTTAAGAACTGCTTAGGGGACACTGAGGCACCAACACAGTATTCAGAGCAACATTAAGAACATTCCCAGTTCGTCACACCGTGAAACAGTCCCTGCCTCACACAGCGGGAGGAGAACAGCCCAGAGAGGCAGGTCATGGGCCAAGACGGGAGTAGAGACCAGGCGCCCTGTCTGCCTGGCCCACCCCGCTCCTCCTGAGTCAGACACCCAGAACCTACCGCATCCAGCCGGACTCAGCAGCTGTTGTGGCTGGCAGGAAAGCTGCCCCCGAGGGACTGGAGCTGTTAAAGTTCTCCATGTGCCTGTCAGTAACAGGGAATTAGGACTGGATTGGTTCCCCCTTGAGAGGGGCTGTTTCGTGGGGGATGGTTTACCCCTTGCTGAGCCACCCTTTGCTCAAGGCTTGCTTCTCTTGGCCACGGTATCTGGGGAGGTGCTGGGCTGGCACTTGACGTGCCCCAGGCTTGCTGGGCACAGGTGGTTTGGGGACCAGGTGGAGGTGCCAAACTCTGCCTTGTGAGCAGGGGTCTCAGTCTGGCCACTCAGCCCTGACTCACGGTACGTCTCATCCTGTCTGGGGCACATTTTCCAAGCGCCTAGGTGACTTAGGCACCTCCCTGCATGTTTTGGAAATGGAACTTAGGTGGCTGTCACCTGGGCACTTTGAAAATGTTCCCCTCTCCGCGTCCCCGCTCTTCCCCACCCTCAG
Source organism: Chelonoidis abingdonii (assembly GCF_003597395.2). NCBI lineage: Eukaryota > Metazoa > Chordata > Testudines > Testudinidae > Chelonoidis > Chelonoidis abingdonii. The sequence continues at coordinate 1,383,819 of NC_133779.1, forward strand.
GTGGTGAACCAAGGAGCAGGCTAACGTTAGTGAGGCTGGGGGGTTGCAGGAATGAGGCCATAGCCCCACTCAGCGTGAAGGGGAGACCGATACAAGCCCTTAGAACAGACACAGGGAGCAGCCGCACACGGCTGGTCTTTATCAGCAACGGGAGAGCAAGAGGGGGATTTCCTTTGGCGGGATTATGAACAAAGCAAAATCTCTCTGACCAACCACCATCTGGCTAAGGCAGCACAGCTGTGAGCACACCAGCTCGGAGCACCCGCCAGCAGGCTCTGCTGTGGCCCTGGCTTGCTCGCTCCCTGGGAGGGTCCCCTCAGCGGTATGGCTGAGGGTGCGTCTCGGCGGGGATTTCTCTGGAAACCCTTGTGTGCAGCTGGGAAGTAGCATCGGTGGTGAGCGGGAGAGCTCTTCCTTCTGGGAGAACCCAGTGCTGCGTTAATGGGGGCTGGGCTGGGCAAGGGAGGAGCAGGGCCCTGTCCCCTAGGGGCTCCGATTGCTGGGGCCGATGTTCTAGCCATGGCTAGTTACCAGCTCCCTAAAGCTGCTCCCTCCCTGCCTTTCACGGCAGGGCGGGGTGGCTGTTGGTGGGTGCGCTGGGATCCAGGGAGCGTGCTGTGTGTGTCGTTCCTGATGTGGTGTGGTGGTGGATTGTTGCAGAGCCCCTGTGGCACGTGCCGGTGCAGTCCAGGCTCCCTGCTGCGACGGGGAGCAGCATGAGCAAGCGGCCCAGCAGACAGGAGCTGGCAGGAAAGGATTCTCCCAACCGGCCTTCCAAAGTGAGTGGAGCTTCTCCCCGACCTTGGCCCCAGACTGCGCTAGCAGCCGCCTCGGAAGGGTGGGGAGTGCCCTGCCTGGGTCACGTGCTGTCTGGAAGCTGTTCCAGCATGCAAGCCCCTCCCTCTGCCCCACTCCTGCCCCAGCCCTGGTGAGCCGCGGGGGCGTCCTGGCTCTCCCCGGTGAGAAGCAGGCAGCTCGGTTCATAGGGGCCTAGTCCGAGGTGAGGCGACTGCATGGGGGCAGATACCCTAGGGAAGCTGAGCCCACGTGTCAGCATCTGCCCCCAGTTGAAGGGGAGCTGTTCTGGGGGTGGCGGCCAGGCAGAAAGCGCTGCCCCAGGCTGTGTGGTCAGCATGGTTTCCAGCACTGTGTGCTTTAGAAGGGCCGTGCCACGACCTGAGAGCAACACCCCCCTGAGCACGTCTCCGGGAGCGTTCGGCGCCAGGGCCAGAGCGTGTCACTGGTCCAGTTAGACCCATTTGTCATCAGGAGAGGCGCTGCAAGCACCGCGACTGTGGAGCCGCTCGGCTCTGCTCTGTCGCATCCCCAAAGCGGGCCGGCCTCCCTGGGCCGGCCTCCCTGCACCGTCTCTGCAGCGGGCTGCAGCGTATTCTGGGCATGGCTGTTGTCTAGCCCGCCGGGCACAGCCGTTCTGCTGTGGGTGATGCTTTCGAGCACGTCGTCCCCACGATCTCCCCAGCGAGCACAGTGCTGCTGGTCTGTGTGCCAGTGAACTCAGACGTGACCCCAGCCAACTCGCTGGGCTGCACCCACCTTCCCCAGACCCAACCCCTGAAAGGGCCCCAGCTCTCCCAAGGGGTCCCCAGCTGGAGAAGGCTGGGCTGGGCTCAGCCCCCAGTGGTGGGCGCACAGCAGGCATCCTGGGGGCAGTTCTCCAGTGCTCCAGCCCCCTTGCTCTCCCGAGGGGGTCCCCACCTGGAGAAGGCTGGCGGGGCTCAGCCCCCAGTGGTGGGCGCACAGCGGGCGTGCGGGGGGCTGTTCTCCAGTGCCCCAGCCCCCTGGCTCTCCCAAAGGTGGGTCCCCAGCTGGAGAAGGCTGGCGGGGCTCATCCCCCAGTGCTGGGCACACAGCAGGCGTCCTGGGGGCTGTTTTCCAGTGACCCTTGGCATGGCTCTTTGCAGGGTGAGGCTCCATACTCCAGCCACTCCAGCAGCAACACACTGTCCAGCTGCGCCTCCAGCCGACACAGTGACGAACGCTGGTCTGATGTGCCCGACCCCGCCGAGGGCGAGCCAGACTCCATCTGCAAGGGGGGCTCCAGCGACAGCGGCATTGACACCGCGCTCTACGCCAAGCCCTCTCGCCTGGGGCCGCCCCAAGCCCTGCTGGGCTCTGCCCACTACGAGAGTGGGGGCAAGAGGAGGGAACCTTCGCCCGCCGTCAGCGCGGGCAGCCAGAGCCAAGGCTACCGGCCCAAGATGTACGCAGCAGGAGCCAGCGCAGCCGGGCCTGCCACAGCCCCCAGCCGTGGCAGTGAGCTCTTCAAGCAGCCAAGGTAACCCGGCCTGCGCAGCCCAGAGCACTGGGGGTGGGGCTGGGAGGGAAGCAGGGGAACCCCGCCACCACCACCGGTGATGGGAAGGCTCCAGGGTCTGCTTGAGCTCTTGCTGGGAGACCGACAGAGGTGGAAACTGGGGAAAAGCCAGTCCCTTGGCCAGCCACTTCCTCCCTCCGCCGGTTCTTGGAGCTGGGCAGCGTCTCCGGTCATGTGCTGTGCCAGTCTGGGTGAGAGACGCTGGCTGGGGAGGTCTGAGCATGCAGCAAAATTCCCAGAAACCTCCGAGAGGCTGAGGCCTGGCGGAAACGTAGCTCAGATCTGCTGAGTGGTGTCCTGGTACCACTGCAATGATGCTGCTTTTGTCCAGAGTCTGAGGCTCCGAGGTGCAGACGGGGATCTGTGTCCTCTGGACACCGGGTCTGCAGCCCTCTCTGTGGCCCAGCCTGGGGGAGGCCTTACATCTGGCTGCCCCTGCCGTGGGGCTGGAGGGCAAAGCTCAAAGCAGGTTCCTGGCCCTAGCGTCCTCCAGGTAAAAGCCAGCACAGCAGCTGCAGCACCGGGCAGTGGAACAGCCCAGGCAGCTTTTGAAGGCGATAGGTCCATGCTGGAGAAATAGGATCCCCAGCTGGGGTAAATCGGCCCTAAGTCCATCAAAGCCGGCAGGCCGAGCCGATTCGCACCCCTGGCACCTTAATGGACGAACCGTCTCTTGGGAGAGGCTGGGAGGGGTGTTCCCCTGCAGGCTGTGAGCTGCAATGAAGAGAGAGCCAGTTCCTGGCACCCCTCTAGGGCATGGGCTGAAAGGGGAGCCCTGGCTTTGGGTGCTGACGCTATCCTGCCAGTCCCCAGGGTTTAGAACTCAGAGCCTGGCCCCCCGAATCATGGGATTTCCAAACTGCTCCCTGCTGGGCTCGGTATTCGCTATCTGGTTGGGGAGCTCCTGGGGTGCCACTTTCAGGCCTTTCTCTGTAACCACCAAGGCACTGAACCCCCCAATCACATGACTCCAGCAGCTGGGCCCTAAGGGGCAAACGCCCCAAATCTCATGAGCTGGCAACACCTTGCTTGTCAGCTAGTGCTCGTCTCCCCCCACCAGGTTTGCAACCTCAGCCGTGTTTACGGGGCACCGGATCTGTTCCACTGAAACAATGAAAAGCAGCTACAGCTCCTGCCCCAGCCCCGACTCCCCGCCAGGTTTGGGGTTTTACAGCCCCTGTGTTTGCTTGATTTCCTCTCGAGAGGGGCAGCTGGGAAAGTGATTCTCTTCAAAGAACCGTTACCATCCCAGAACCAAATAGCCTTTACACCCGAACTTCTGGGGGTCACGATTCCCCCAGTGAGGAGTGATTTGGGGGTGCCCAACTGGAGGTGCCTGTCCGGGGTCCCTATTTTCACAAGTCAGACTTTCTGCCCCAGCCGAATCCCGGCCCTTTAGAGGGTCTCAAGTCCTTGCTCACACCTGCATATAACCCTGCTATAAAACCAGCCAGTCACGTTCTCAGACAGGGCTGGCTTGTAAAGCGCCAGTGTCCCTTTAAATGCTCAGAGACACCAAAGCCCCAGAGACTGGGCCCCGTGCTAGTCTTGGGCCCGAACTCAGCGCTGCCGTGGAGCAGCAGACTTGTAATCCCAACCCAGAAACTCCCGGGTTAGTACCGGGTGCGGTGTTTTAAAATGGGTGAGGAAAGGCTACCCGGGAGCATCCCAGAGTGGCTTGTTCCCAGCTAGAGGCACTGGTGCTGGGGTGAAGTTGGATTTCCGCCTGACCTCAATTGATTTCCTTTTGTTTTTTTCTTTGTTTTACTTTGTAGTAATTTCAGTTTGCGACAAGGGCGCCCTGCTCAGGGTTACAAAACGCCCATGGCTGAGACTCCCAGGCCCCCACGCATGTCCCAGTCCAGCTCCTTCCAGCTGTCTGCCTCTGTCCCCAAATCCTTCTTTTCCAAACAGCCCAGCAGGAACAAGCCCGCGTCAGGGTGGAAGAGAGCCGAGGAGACCCCCACGAGACCTGTGGCCTTCACAGACCCAAAGAAGTAAGTGCTTCTCATTGAGCTGCCGGCTGGTGGGATGGGGCTGAGCAGAGCGCCAGGCGTGCGAGATCTCTGCCATGGCCAAGTGATTGGCACTCGAGCGGTAGCCTTTGGCAGCTTCTCGTCCGTTGCCTCGGTGTACGTCGGGCCGTGAGCTCTGAGCCGAGTCTGTGTGCACGTGGGAGCCTCGCTCGCTCCCAGCCGGTGCCCACCACCTCATTCCACTCCCTACCCCCAGCCTGGGCAGCTCTTGCTTGGCACCGGAGGGGGTGGGCATGGGCAGCCCCCCATGGGCACCAGAGCAGGTCTGCAGCTGCTGCCAGCACATGGGACTGACTGCTGGGTGGGAGGAGCTGAAACAAGGGGTCTGAGTCTGCCCCGCCCCCCCATGCAGGAAGGCAGGAGGGCCCCACTCTGGGTCACTCTCACAGGGCACGGAGAAAGGCTCTGGCATCTCTGCGTGGGTAGCAGGATGTGCGCAAATCTGGTTGGTGCCAGCCCACGCCAGCACAACGAGTTAAAGTCAAAGATCAGAGAGGATGGTGGCCATGTGCCTGTCCAGTGTGGCGCTGCCATCAGAGAGGCCATGGCTCCTTGTTTGCTCTGTGGGCCTGCCATTGCCGCAGTCCAGCTCAGCGAGAGGCATCTGGGAGCCGTGGCTCCCGGCCTTTCACCTAGCAGGGCTGAGGGGTGAAAAGGAGACCGGAGCTGTGGCCCCGTCCCTTCTCACTCACAGGCCCCAGTCATTCCCCTGCCTCCTGCAAAGGCTAATACACGGCACAGCCGCTGGCCTCGCCTGGCCCCACTGGATCTGTTGCTGCTCCCGCGCTGGCCAGGGCATGAAAACCACCCCAGAAAATCTAGAATTGGGCCAGTCACTGCCTGAGCAGAGCTTTTCTTGTCCATCTCTGCCGGGCATCAGGAGGGGCCTGCCCCAGCTTGGGCTGTCAAATCACCACCCGTGAATCTCCTACTCAGACATGCCCAGTGGGGAGGGAACTAGGCAGGGAGCAGCCCCACATCTCCTCTGCTGTGACCTGTAGCAAGTCACAGCTCTGTTCCTCAGTTTCCCTGCCTATCTCTGTGTTTGTCCAGACCATGCGCTCTTTAGACTGTTGCACTGGTCCTGTGCACGGGGCCCTGATCTCAGTCAGGGTCTGGGCAGCGCCCGGCACAACGGGACCCCAGTCTCAGCCAGGGTCAGTGGGCGTCGCCTGGCCCGACGGGGCCCTGATCTCGGCCAGGGTCAGTGGGCACAGCTGTCCTACAAATAACTCGCACCAGGCAGAAGTTTGAGGGAAATTGTTTCCATCGCTCCTGCGTGGGCTCGACGCTTTACAAATGGAGTCCCTGTTCCTGTCCCAGAGAGATGACAAGTGAAGCCCAAATCCAGCCGGAGCACTAGGGGAGACAGAGTTTTCCGGAGGATTCAGAGGAGCAGGGGGTGGGGGTCTCCTGACCAACAGAAGGGCTGTGAACGCCCAGGGGCTTTGGCAGGCAGACACCCCTCTTGCCTCGGGGCACCTGGTTCAGGTGGCCCTGTACCTACGGGCATTGACCATCCGGCCTGCTGTGCTCTTGGCTAACGGGGGCTGCTCCTGGAGCACGTCTCTGAGCACGTCTCTTCCCACGCTGCTCTAGGCAAATCGACATGAACACCAAGAACGTCTTTGGGCAGCCCAGGCTGCGGGCGTCGCTCCGGGACCTGCGCTCCCCGCGCAAGAACTACAAGTCCACCATTGAGGACGACCTGAAGAAGCTCATCATTATGGATGGCTTGGGCCCGGAGCCGGAGAGAGCCATGGTGGGTGCAGGCCGACAGGGCGGGCCCCGTAGCAGTGGTTGGGCTCCAGTGGGCAGGACTCCTGGGTTCTGTTCCCAGCTCTGGGCAGGGAGTAGGGGCTGGGGAGCCAGGACTCCTGGGTTCCATCCCCAGCTCTGTCACTTATCTAGTGGGTGATCTTGGCGAATCCCTTCCCTGCTCTGTGCCTCAGTTTCGCCTCCCACACTGTACTGTGAGCTCTTTGGGGCAGGAACAGGCTCTCACCCTGGTTCTGTGCCATCCCCAAGCCCGGTCTGTGATGCGTCTTCTCGGTGCTGATAGTAACCCTGGGTTATAGCGGGAAGTAACTGTGTTTCTGCGACAGTCTCCGCAGAAGCCTCTCCAGCGGACGTTATCAGACGAGAGCCTGTGTAGCGGGAGGAGAGACGCCAGCTATGCCAATGGCACCTGCTTCGAACAGTCCCTGGCCAGCGATGTCCTCTTCACCAGCATCTACCCGTCTAACACGCTGCCCACCCGGCGGCAGCACCCACAGCCGGGCAACGGGGCCCTCCCTGAGAAGAAATGTGAGTATGGCACAGGTCTCGGTTAGAGTGGGGGGCTGGCAGCCAGGACTTCTGGGTTCTCTCTCTGGCTCTGGGAGGGGAGTGGGGTCTAGTGGTTGGGGGAGGGGAGATGGGAGCCTGGACTCCTGGGTTCTATCCCCAGCTCAGGCTGGCCTGCTGTGTGACTCCGGCTGTTTCACTTCCCCTCGCTGTGAAAGGGGACGGTGATGTACCGTGGTTGGGGGTCCCTAGGTGTCGAATGTGAGAGAGATGCAGGGTAGCGTGTGATGTTGGTGCTGCCGTGGTCCCGGTTCGTCAGGAGCACACGGGGGCCTGCCTGGCAGAGAGATACCATGCACTGCACATGTGGTTGTTAGCAGAAGAGAGCTGGTTCTCCCCGCAGGCGGGCGCAGCTCCCCCTCTGGGAAGAACCAGGGCGTCTCCACCCAGTCCCAGGTGGGTCTCCTTGAACCCTCACAGAATTGGCCCCTTCCTTCCCTCTCTCCCACATTGCTCTGCCTGGACGTTGGTCCCTCCCCCCAGCGCTGGCCTGATTCCTGCGAGCGGCCATGGGATCCGCTGGCAGATCGCCCCAGGCTCCAGTTAGGTCCTGGAGAAGGGTGCCACACAGCACAGCCCCAGGAGCCGGGGCGGGGGTTGGATCCAAGGGCTGGAGCATATGGATGCTGCAGACCAGCCCAAAGGTGCTAACGGGGTGACTGGTTGACCCACAAGCTGGGGGTGCTCACTCCCAGGCTGCGCTTTGCCCTAGGGGGGAGATGGCAGCAGGGAAGTGCGCTGCTCCGAGCATCCTCTGTCCCCTCTGCTCTCCCTAAAGCCACCATCTCTGCCTCGGAGCTGTCACTGAGCGACATGCGGGACCAGCCCACGAGACGCCTCGACCCGGGGCTGATGCCTCTGCCCGACACAGCAGCTGGCCTGGAATGGTCCAGCCTAGTCAATGCTGCGAAGGCCTATGAAGGTAGGAGCGCCCTGGCGTCTGCAGAACGCTCGCTTCCCCGGCCAGGGAGCCGCGCCCTGCCAGCGCAGGGGGTGCTGCTGGCTGCCAGTTAGCTGAGCCGCGCCCAGACAGCTGCGGCGTGGGGAAAGTATTGCCCAGTTAATGGCCGCGAGAGGGAAATTGAGGCACGACCTCCCTTTGCAGGAGGCGATGGTGATTGATACTTCCCGTGGCCTCGTAGAGCTCTGAGAACGGAGCCGGGGGAGAGGTGCTGGAACTAGGGGTGCAGGGGGGCTGCAGCTCCCCCTGGATTGAAGTGGTTTTCATCATATCCAGGGTTACAGTTCAGTTCAGTGGCTCTCCGCACCCCCATGGTACCCATTGTTCCAGAGCCCCAGGGCTTGGGGCAGCAGAGCTGGACGTGCCATGGGGGTTGCTGGGACAGTGACGGGAAGTGGGTATGAACTGGGGGTTTCAAAGCCGCCTGGCGTCCGTGAGTCTCCTCCCCGGGGGAGCTGCTGTCCCTTCGCTCCATCTCTGCCACCCCTCCCAGCTCTGACTCGGAGCCAGGGAGCCCCAGGCCAGCGGGGCCGGGCCGAGTCCCTCCATGCTGTCCCCTGCCAGCTCAGCACTTGGTCAGTGTCCTCCAGAGGGAGGGGTGGGCCCCCAGGTTCAGAGCCATCCTGTGGGAGCAGATTCCAAGGGGTCTCTTCGTCGGGAGGGGACAGCTGCCCGGGTGGGTGATGGGCTCTCGGCCATGGGGTATCTGTAGGGTGGCACTGGGCGTGTGAGGAGGCCCCAGCTCTGCACTGGGGGGGTTCCCTGGGCGTGGTGCTGCAGGAGGTTGGAGCAGCCTGGGCCCTGCTCACTGCTTGGATTCCCCTGTTTCTGCCCCTAGGCCTGCCCTGCCACGGGCGGGGTCAGCAAAGGGCTGATGGCTTGACTGCTGCCCATTACACTGGGATCCAGGGGCCCGTAATCCCAGCAGCGCGACGGCTTCCCTGGGAGCAGTTTGGGGCCATGTGTCTGCGTCTTCCCAGCGCCTGGCGAAGGGCTCCATCTGCTCTCTGCCTCTGGGATGGCCACACTCCCCCCTGCAGCCGTTGTTTGAATGGGGGCTGGGGGAGCGGGGGCAATCCAGAGGGGCTGGTGGCACTTCAAGTCCCCAAGAGCCTTGGTAGCCCGCGGGTCCCTGGGCCTGGTGCAGTCGCCTGGGCTCGGCTGCTGCATCCTGCTGCTCTCTGAGCGGCCCCGGAGGCACCCTCGTCCTATCCAGCAGCAGGGGGAGCCCAGCGGATGGTGTGTGGGCAGTGCCCCCGGCTCTGGAAATGGGTGTCCTGCTGCTCTTGCAGCACACGGGGGGGCGCCTTCCTTCGCATGGGGCCGGCTCTTACCCCTCCCCTCCCTGGCTTGTCCCACGTGGCCGGTTCTGCCCAGTGCCCTGAAGCCACAATGTGTCCGGACCTGTCGAATCTCCTGTCTGTGCGTCACGCTCATGTGGCTGTGAGCCCCACCCCAGGGTTCTGACAGGGCCGGGAGACGCATGGAAGCCCTTGTTGTGCGGCTCAGGGAGAAATACAGGTGCCCAGCACCCTGCTGTGACCGAGACCCCTCCCCAGGTAGGAGCCTGCTCCCCTGGCACTGGACCATGGTGAGTGTGTGGGACCCTGCGGTCCTGACTTGGGCAGCTCTGTTAGTGGTTAGAGCACAGAGCTGGGCCCCAGGAAGCCCCAAATTCTAGTCCCGGGGGCTGGGCTCTGCTGTCCTCGAGTGCAATGGGGCCTGGTCATCGGGGAGTGGGGGGGGAGGGCGGGTCTGGTGCTGAGTGGTAGGTGGGGAGCAGGGCACAGCGTATTCATCAGCTCCCACGGCTCTTCTGCACTGCTGCCCCTCCCCATGTCCAGCATCTGGGGAGTGGGGGGGTTTTGCTGGTGAGGTGCCTCCCTGCACTGTGACCCACGGGCTGTGCAGGGGGCAGTCTCCAGAGTAGCCTGAAAAGCCCTCGGGTCCCCTCGTGCTGTGGGGTGAGCCACACCTCTGCTCCTCACCGTACCCAGCTGCCGACTCTAGACAAAGCTGGGTTCAGCACATCATCTCGCCTGTGACTTCTGCTGACGCTCGCATCCCCAGGGAGCCGCGGCCTCGCCAGCATGACAAAATAAACAGCCCCTGCTAGGCAAGGCTGCTAGCGTGGCTGAGGGGAGCTGTGTGGCGCGAGAGGCCGGCACTGGGAGCACAGGCGTGGCCAGGCCTTAGCAGGGGAGATCTGAGCCCCTGCGGATTCTCTGCGCCCTGTCTCTTCCCATCACCCCCTTCCCGCAGTGAAATGTACCAATCTGTGGGGGTGGGGCCTGCTTCAGCCCCACACAAATATTGCCCCCCTGACCCCCCCATTCCCAGGGAGTGGGAAGTGTCAAGCCCCAAATTTCCGCTTGGAAGAGAAAGGCATGTAGCCAGAGCCAGCCACAGGGCAGCACAGCGAGGGTTTACTCTGGAAGGGGCTGCAGGTGTGTGAGGAGGGGATGGGGTCCATGGGCTGGGCGGGAGCAGGCCTGTGCCCAGTGGGGTGTCCTGCGAGTGCTCGGCAGGCCTGCTGCAAGGGACCCTGTGGAGACTGGTGCCCCCAGGCCAGAGTCATGGGGGCATGTGCCATGGGCCTTCCCCCAGCTGCATTTGACGTGGTTCCGACTTTCCTGTGGTCTTTTGGCTGTGGCATGTCACCCTGCCTGGGAAAAGGTCCCGGCCCCAGCCGTGCAGCAGGAGTCACGCTGGCCATTCCTGGAAGGGCCTGATCTCTGCCCACGGACTCCCCAGGTGCTGCCCACTGTGCTGCAGGACGGGGCAGTCAGTGAGACTCCACTGAGCTCCCCTCGGGCTGAGAAACGGGGCTGGCAGCCCCTGATGCCCGCGCAGGGCTCTGTGGGCCAGGCGTGAGTCAGGCCGGGGGCACTGCCTGGGAATTGGGCTCCGGGAGGAGCTCCTCTCTGGCATGGAGCGGTGACTCGGGGGCTGCCATGGCTCCGTGTACAGCTTTGTGCTCCAGCAAGGGCTGAGGCAGGCAGCGCGAGGGCCCGGGGTGTGCGGGTGCCCTCCGGGCATGGGAACGGCAAAACACAGCCATTTCTTTGCCTTGCAGTGCAGAGAGCTGTCTCCCTCTTCTCCCTCAACGACTCAGCGCTGAGCCCCGAGGCCCCTGCCGCGCCCAGCCTGGAGAGACAGCCCACGCCCCGCACCACGCCCACCATGAGGTAAGCGGGGAGCCCGTGGGAGCCTGGCTCCCGCCCCTCTCTGTTGTGTCCAGCAGCAGTCCAGGAAGCGAGCGCCCTCCAGGCCTGGGCTGCGGGCGAGGGCTCGGGCAAGCCAGTGCCTCTTCCTGGTAGCAGTAACCCACCCACCCACCCTGGCATGGCTCTCCATGGAGCTGGCACTGCAGCCAGATGCCACGGGCAGGGCGCTGTGGGAGCCGTCTGCCAGCTGTAGGGCAGCGGGGGGCAGACATGCAGCCTCAGCTGGCCTGCATGGGGGAGCCCCCATCACAGCTGTGTCCTGACGCCCCAGACACAGAGGGGTGGGAGGAGCCTGAATCTGTGTGTCTGTAGGGTCATGCCAGTGTTTCCTCCTTCCCCACAGCCTGGCTGGGAGACTGTTCCCTTGCCCCGGTGCTGCCCGCAGTGCCCATGGGCTGCATCAGGTCTCTGCAGCCCTGCCAGCTGCCCTTGCCCGCGCTGGGTCCCTGGCAGGCCAGCGAGATGCGCTGACCCCTGTTTTCCCCTCCCCAGCGAGGAGCTGCCCCTGGACCTGACGGGGAAGGTGTGTCAGCTAGAGGCCATGCTGAAGCAGCTACACAGCGACCTGCAGAAAGTAAGGGGCTGCCCCCTTCCCCTCCTGTCGGCCCCATCGGGCACCCCCTTTTCTCTGCCACCGGGCAGCCTCTTAGAAAGCACCATCGGGCGGGAGTGTCTGTGCCTGCAGGCAAGGGGGCCTAACGGCTTTGAGCCAGGACTCATGGGTTCACTCCTTGCTCCCGTTTGCTGTGGAGCTGTGAGAAGGCTGGTGGCCCGGCGAGGGGGCTGGCAGGGGGGGACTGGCTGCATCTGGGAGCTCTCCAAACACCCCCTCTCTCGCTCAGGAGAAGCAGGACAAGGTGGTGCTGCAGGCGGAGGTGGCCAGTCTGCGCCAGAACAACCAGCGGCTGCAGGAGGAGTCGCAGACGGCCAATGAGCAGCTACGCAAGTTCGCTGAGATCTTCTCCAACCCTGTGGATAAGGAGCTGTGAGCTCCCCTCTCGGGTGCCAAGTGCCACGCTCACCCAGTGCTGTACCGAGATCTCCAGCCCCGTGGGTAAGGAGCTGTGAGCGCCCCTCTCGGGCGCCAGGTGCCACGCTCACCCGGCGCTGTACCGAGATCTCCAGCCTCGTGGGTAAGGAGCTGTGAGCTCCCCTCTCGGGCGCCAGGTGCCACGCACACCCGGCGCTGTACCGAGATCTCCAGCCTCGTGGGTAAGGAGCTGTGAGCTCCCCTCTCGGGCGCCAGGTGCCACGCACACCCGGCGCTGTACCGAGATCTCCAGCCCCGTGGGTAAGGAGCTGTGAGTGCCCCTCTCGGGCGCCAGGTGCCACGCACACCCGGCACTGTACCGAGATCTCTAGCCCCGTGGGTAAGGAGCTGTGAGCTCCCCTCTCGGGCGCCAGGTGCCACGCACACCCGGCACTCTACCCCCAGGCTGCTGGCTGGGTGAGGGCAGCAGCAGAGCCCTGGGACACGCAGTTGGCTGGGGCAACTTTCAGGGCACTGGGGAAGCTGCTGATGTGCTGGGAGGGGTCTGTCCTTGGAAGGTGCATCGCCGGCCCTTCCGCACCTGCACCATGTCCCTGGCAATATGGGGCGAAACATGGGATTTATGGATCCATATCTCTCCACACGGTGCCAGGGATCCATGTCTGTTCTCTGCCCTGCCACCAGGATGTTCTTGGGGCACCAATGCCAGACATGGCAGCCTGTTAAACCTGATGCAAAGGGCGCTGCTGGGCCCCTGGCTAGCATAGGGGCTCCTTACCCTGCAGCTCCCAGGACGACTAGCTCCTGGGGGCAAACCTTGGCTAATCCAGGAGCTGTCCCTGTGGAGTGACTTGATTCCAGCCTTGCGCACTAAGCAGCCCTTCTGCACCACGCTCTTATGGCCAGTTCCCAGGAGAGTCTGCCGTGGACACAGCAATACGGAGCTGGGCAGGGTCACTGACCATGGTTCTGTTCAGAACTTGCAGTGGTTTTTCTGGTGTATAATTATTATAATGGGGCTGTACCCATACCTGAGAGAATTTAAAAATTGCCCCCGACTGTGGAGAGCACTTCCTCAAAGCTAAATTATTTTCTAGCGAATACAATGCTGAGAGCGGCTCAGGAAGTGCACATTGATTGCACTGGAAATGTTCTTTATAAAACACTATATTTGTATAAATGAGACTTTGTTTGTAAGACTTTTCTATGAGATTTCTGTACCTGGTGCTAGGCCGCGAGAGGCAGCGCTCGCTCCTCCCTGCGTTCGCAGCAGCCGAGAGGAGGCGCATGCGGCAGCGGGAGGGATTAACCTGCTCTTATGGCGGTTGGTGGGGAGCACTGCTTTGCCAGGGGCTGGGAGAGATGTGGGACCGGTGTCCGTCCTTCGCCCCACAGTGGCTCCCGGGCAGGGCTGTGTGAGCTCCGCCTCTGGGGTTTGGTTTGTTAGACTGCTAGATCAGCACATGGCAGATGGGGTGACACAGGGCGACCTTTGAATTCCCTTTTCTAGCTGCCTCCAGAACCCAACCGCCAGCCGCTTCCCCTGCCTTTCACAGCTCTGCCCTGGGAGCCAAGCTCTGTGGTGCAGGCCAAGCCCAGCGCTGACCGCAGGGCTCCAGGCAGCTAACAGGAGCTTTCCCGGCGGCTCGCATGGACACGGTACTTTGCTGCTTTACTTCCTTAACGCCCTCCCCTTTCTTTGGCCAGGCTGAGCGGTCACTGGGCAGCTCAGAGCAGGAAGGTGCTAATTTCATATTGGTGCATGAAACCTCTTGTGCCTCCGCCAGCGGGCACAGGCTGGGTCCCCGGCAGGCGCAGTGCGTCCCGATTCTGTGGGCTGAGGTCCGGGCCGGGTCCCCGGCGGGCACAGTGCGTCCCGGCTCTGCGGGCTGGGGCCGGGTCCCCGGTGGGCACAGCGCATTCCGGCTCTGCAGCGCTTTGAATCAGCTTGACAATGCAGCCTCCTGCCCCTCACCACCTCTCCTGGGGTGGGGGCAGGGAAGACCCTGGGGCACAGAAACCACCTGCTTTCCAAGGGCTGGCGGCTGCCCGGCCCATCTCCATGTGTTAGTGGCACGTTCAGCTGCAGGGGCCGGTGGGCATGCAGGGAGTCCTGCAGGAAAGCTGCTGGCAGCTCCTGGGGAAGGCAAGTGCACCATGTCCAGTGCCCGTGTCCCATGTCAGGAGCCCCCGCTGCCATCAGCTCGCAGCACATTGAGCTGCTCAGAGCCTGTGGCGTCCAGGCCCTGGGTCCCATCTGCTCCGTGGGGCAGAAACATCTGCAGGATCCACCAAACCCTCCTCGTTCCAGCAGGAAAGCAGAGGAGCCCACAGCCCTGCGGCAGGAGGGGGTGTCAGGTCTCACGGGGTAGTTATGGAGCGTACCCCCTCCCTGTGGGTCACACAGATCTGCACCCCCGTCCCACGTCTGATCCATCAGGGTCACGGGTCTGGCCTTGCACACGAGGGGGCTGTAAATTGTCTGGGTTGTTGGATAAGGTCCCTGCAGATTAAAATCTGTTGTCTTCCATTTTACCTCACGATTTGCTGATAGAAAAAGCAGTCTTTTAAATGCCTTTGTTCCCCCTTCGGCCCCTGATGGATTCTCCCCCCCACCCCTACCCCGCAGCAGGTAGGAGGCTTACAAGGAACTAAACCTTCCATACGACTGGCTCTGGATTGCAGCAGCCAGGAGCGTCGCTATGGGGCGTAGTACGGTAGCTCCTGGCAAAGACCCCGGCGTAGAGCAGGGCCTGTGTGATGAAGAGGGACTGTTCTTAGTGTTTCTTCTGAATACTGTGTGGGTGCCTCAGTTTCCCCTATGCATTTCTTAAGTCTCCAGTGTGCATAAATGGCTGACACTCTCTGTCTCCTGGCAACTAATGGCCGGGGCCCTTCCCCCTGCAAGGGGATGGTAAAGGTGTTGGACACAGAGAGATCAGATGACCTCCTGGCCCAGGAGAGAGACAAAGGCCAGAGAGGAGGGGCTGGAGGGGGTTGTTAGTCTGGAGCTGGCTGGGGACGAGGAGTGAAGTGCAGACGTGGGGGTGTCATAAATAGATAGCTAGGGTGAATGTCCTCTCTGTTTGTGTTTCAAGGATTGAAGCAGGGAAATCTCCTAGTATCCCCAGGGTGGGAAAATCTGGGAGGAAGTAAAGAGCAGGAAGGGAAGTGGGGTATTTCCCTTTGTGGAGGCTCAGGGCATGCAGTTTGGGGTCCCCAGGGAAAGGTTTGGGGAGACCAGAGAGTTTATCAGGTACTCAGAATCCTGATTGGTGGCAGCGAGATAAGATCCAAGCTGGTAATTAACTTGGAGGTTCATGCTAAGCACCCAGATTTTGGAGGCTAAGGTCCAGATTTGGGACAGAGGCTTATGATAGGGTCTGGCTCACTGCCCCCCAGAAGGACCGGCCGAGGGTCCGGGTCGCTGTACCTACAAGCTCTGTTTAGACCCTGTTCCTGTCATCGAATAAACCTCTGTGTTACTGGCTGGCTGAGAGTCACATGTGACTGCAAAGTGGGGTGCAGAACCCTGTGGCTTCCCCAGGACCCCGCCTGGTGGGCTCGCTGTGGGAAGCGCATGGAGGGGCAGGGGATGCTGAATGCTCCAAGGAGAGACCCAGGAGGTGAAGCGTGTGAGCTTCTTGCCCTGAACAAGTCTGCTCCGAGGGAGAGGAGGCTCCGCAAAGTCCTGCCTGGCTTTTGGGGAGCTGTTCCAGAGCATCGCCTGGGGACTTAGTGACAACTGGGCAGAGGTGGATGTACTGCACCCCGTGAACGGCATTGCTTGTAGTAAGTGACTGGGGAGCAGTAAAACAAAGGAGGGATAATGAGGACCAGGCGTGCTGAAGCTGAGAGAGGACGGTTTCAGGGGCAGTTAACTCTGGAGGTGTGCTGACCAGCGAGAAGACTGTTGAGTAACGGGGTCCCCCTGAGGACTGCAATGAGCAGTCTCGGCGGAGGAGCTTGCCGCTCGACCCTGGAGAGAGAAGGATTTTGCAGTAGCAGGGTTCCCCTGGGATTGCAGGAGCAGTCCCGGGGGCAGAGGAGTCTGCAGCTTGACCTGGCAAAGAGGTGGTGATCACGAGAAGGGCTGGCACACCAGGGGTTCTTCCTGGAAACCATGGGGGAGCCAAGAGCACACAGGCCTGTGAGTCCACAGCCACTTGGGAACGGTGAAGTGATGGCCTATCATCATCTCCTTAAGAAGGACATTGTGATCCTGTGCGCAAAGAGAGAGTTACGCATGGGGAAGTTCACCAAGGCACAGTTAATCGTGCAGTTGGAGGAGGAGGACCGCTCTGAGGAGCAGATTCCTGACCCAGATGGGGCTACAAGAGGATCTGGGAGCAGCTGGAGCAGCAGCCAGGCACTCCTGAGAGTCTGGTCCCCAACCAGACGAGGGTCTTCACGATTGGGTTCCCCATCAGGGGATTGGAGACGGATGGGATTGGGAGCAGAGCCGACAGAGAGCGAGAGACCGTGAGAGAGAGCAAGAGGCTGAGGAAACTGCAGGAGAGCAGCAGCAGCAACGGACTGTGATGGTGGTGTGGAGAGACATAGGGGGCTGCCCAGGGGTCAGTGGGGAAACACGCCTGCAGGGGCGAGGCCCTGGGACAGAGGAACTGTGGGTGGTGCAGCCACAGATGCTGAGGGACTGTGGGACCTGGGTGAAGGTCCCTGGGGTGAAGCCCTCGCCCTGCCTATGGCCCGGATCCCTGTGCAGACGCAGGAGGGGTCGGACTGTGCTGGTCATTGGCGTTCTCACAGGATATCGGCTGGAGGCCCTGTTGGGGGGTGACTGTCTCCCCTTGGACGGATCCCGCCCTGCTCCTGTAACTGCCGAGGTTGGAATTCAAAACCAGGGAACTAGTTGGCTGGGATGGAATGGTCAGTGAAAAGATGCATAATGACCTGGCTGGCAGTGGGAGGGGTGCTGGCTCAGGATTACCTGCCTACCTGTAACCAGGCCCCTGGGACTGAGGGGGAGGGAGAGATGCTCCCGCCCCCCTGCACACAGAAGAGAGGGCTCACGCTGGCTCTGATGCTGAGACCAGAGCAGAGAGCTCGCTGCCTGCCCCCACTGGGACCAGCCAGGGCAGCGCTGAGCAGGGGGAGCTGAGACCCCAGCTGACTGGGGGGACACCCAGCAAGGCAGGTCAGCTGCCAACCAGTTTGCCTGGTCCAGACGTGCTGCTGGGAAACGATTATACAGCAGGGAGGGAGCTACCAGGGACAAGGCTCAGGGAGGCTGGACCCAGGACCAGCCAGCGAGAGGGAGCAGGTCCCACTCCCTGCCCCAGGCAGCTGATCCCGCGACTGAGCTGCAGAGAGATCCCTCTGGAGAAGCTGAGGGAACTTGCTGGCCACAGCGCTGCAAACCCCTTGGGAGAAGGCTGCCAGGGACAGTCCTGTGGGAGAAGGATTCCTGTCCCGGGAATGGGCTCCCCGGGGAAGTAGAACTGGGGAGAATCAGGAGGCAGCTGGTGGTGCCCCAGATAATCCACAGGGTTCTTCCCTCTCAAGCTGCTGGATGGGAGGGAGTGAGGGGACCCCTGGCCGGAAAGGGGAGGATTGGGAGGAGAAGGGGGAAGACCCCTGGTGGATCTCTCCCTGAGGTGGGAGCCAATTCTCCCATCAGGTGTTCCCCATTCAGAGTCACTGGGAAAGCAACCCCGATCCTGGAGACAGAGGTCAAGGACAGGCTGGCTTTAGATGGGATCCAGCTGTTTTACAGCCTGTGGGGCTGGTCCCCATGGGAGACAAGATGATCTGGTTTTGTAGGGACCATCAGAAGCTTAAAGCCATCACAATGTCCGATGCCGACCCCATGCCTAGGCCTGGGGAGATTCTAGACAAGCAGAGGGGGATGGAGAACTTGGCCCTGGCAGACACTGATAACAAGTGCATCTTTAGCCAGACCTGGGAGGAACAGGTGTTCCAGGTGAAGAGGGGGCTGGGCTGCCTCAAGGAGATCAGAGCTTGGCCCATTTCCCAGACCAAGGAAGAAGTCCAGGTTAGCCCCCTAGCTGCCCCATCCCTGAGCTGTGTGAGGGGGGAAGCCAGATGAGGTGCTCTGGACTAAGCAGGGCGCTCTGTGTGCTGAAGGAGGCTCTAATCCCGGGCCTGGTAAATCTGGCAAACCCAGACTTTGCCAAGCCCTTTGCAGTGTTCACTGACGCCTCAGATGCAGGGCTGGGTGCGGTGCTGATGCTAAGGGGGGCAGACGCCCCATTGGCTACCTGAGCAAGAAACTGCTGCCCCGGGAGCAAAACTCTGTGGCCTCAGAGAAGAAAGGCCTGGCCATGGTGCTGGCCCTTAGAAAGCTGCAGCTGGATCTATTTGGGTGGTGCTTTACTGTGTAAACTGACCACTCTTCTCTGCTGTGGTGGTGTCAAATGCAAGGGGCTGATGCTGAGCTGCTCGGGACAGACACACCTGTTCAGAGGGTGGCCAAGGTCAAGATGGGGGCTCTTAACCAAGAGAGCCCGAATTGCAGACCTCCAAACTGGAGCATTGGGAAAAGACCCCATCCCAGTTTGAACCCCAGGGCTATTGGGGTGGCAAAAGAGCCCGGGCCACATCAACCGTCCCACATGCGGCCTGCGAGTGCCAGCACGAACAACAGCCCCACGGAAGGGCCTGAAACTGGACTGTGCTGGGGCATCCATGGGAACAGTGGTGGGATTGAACTTCCCAGGTCACTGGCTGAAGTGACCTCGCTCAGTTCGGTCTCGAAGGGGGGAGAGATGGGGCGAACTGGGAATGTTCTTAATGTTTCCTTTGAATACTGTGTGGGTGCCTCAGTTTCCCCTCTGCATTGCTTCAGTCTCCAGTGTGCATAAATGGCCGACGCTCTGTCTCCTGGCAACTAATGGGCCAGGCCCTTCCCCCCTGCAAGGGGATGGCTAAAGGTGTTGGAGACAGAGAGATCAGGTGACGTCCTGGCCCGAGAGAGAGACAAAGGCCAGAGGGGAGGGGCTGGAGGGGGTGTCAGTCTGGAGCTGCCTGGGGACGAGGAGTGAAGTGCAGACCTAGGGGTCTGGCTCAATGCCCCCCAGAATGGACCTGGCCGAGGGGTCTGGTTCGCTGTATCTACAAGCTCTGTTTTAGACTCTGTTCCTGTCATCGAATAAACCTCTGTTTTGCTGGCTAAGAGTCATGTGTGACTGCAAAGTGGGGGTGCAGGACCCTGTGGCTTCCCCAGGACCCCGCCTGGG
>NC_133779.1:1403568-1411916 GCF_003597395.2 Chelonoidis abingdonii
GAGGTGGGCACACGGGAGTTTGGGGTGAGGCATTCCGTGTGTGGCCAGCACCACTTGGCTCAGGCATCACAGCAACCCACCACACAGCTGCAGGATTTGCCCCCACCTGTCAGCACACCCTGGAGTGGGAGCTGCGGTTATTCGGCGACAGGAGACACAATCCCAGGACAGGCTTTTGCAGCACAGAAACAGGATCCCCCTATTAGGTCTCTGTGGCGCCAAGAGGCGGCCACACAGCCCCATGGGGGTCAGACCCTGTCGTGTGCTTCCTCCATTCCCGAGCAGCTCCTAGAACCCCCCCACCTCATCCCACGCTATCTCCTCCCCCCCATCCTTGTTCAGCTGTCCCGGGGCAAGGTGTCACCTGGCCTCCCCCCTTCCAGGTCTCCCGTCACCTGCTGAGGTCTCCTCCTCCAGCCAGTCTCCCACCCTAATCCACTTCTCGGGGGGCAAGGGGCGACCAGTGTCATGCGGTCCTGGTTGGCCGGGCGACTGCTCCTCGGAACTGCTCCCTCCCCCAAGCCAGGGCCTCGCAGAGCCCCCCAACCCCCGCCTCCATTCTCCTGGCCGTTCCGACGCTGACTTGGGGACCTCTACTCTGCCATGATGAGCAGACTTTGTATCCAGGGCCAACTGACACGGCTCAGCCCCTGGGTCTCGCCTTGGAACGCATATCAGCATCCTCTCCCTCGGCGCTTCCACAGCGAGCCCGACAGGAGGTGGGGGCACACAGGGAGTTTGGGTGAGGCATTTCCTGTGTGCCAGCACCACTGGCCTCAGGCCCCTCACAGCAGCACCCACCACAAGATGCAGGAATTTGCCCCGTCCCCGCAGCCTGGGGGGGAGGCTGGCGGTTATTCGGCCGACCAGGAACACAATCCCAGACAGTTGTTGCAGCATCAAAACAGGATCCCCCACTAATTAGGTCCACTTGGGGTCCCAGGAGGCCCAGCAGCCAGTTGGGGGTCAGAAGCCCTGTCCTGTGGCTCCCTGCCATTCCCAGGCAGCTCCTGAAAACACCACCCCGGCAGTCTCTCCCCCGCAGCCTTGTTCAGCTTCCCTGGGCAGACAGGTGTCACTGGGCCTCCCCCCTTCCAGGGTTCTCCCGTGCACCTGCTGAGGTCTCCTCCCTCCAGCCAGCCCTCCCACCGCTAATCCAACTTTCCGGGGGCAGAGTGCACAGGCTGTCATGGGGTGCACCGGGCGTGCGTCTGGAAGCTGCCTTCCCCAAGCCAGGCACGAGCCCCCGCCACCCCCCGCCTCCATTCTTCTGGCTGACCCCTGGACTTTGGGGAGCCTCCGCTCCCTGGAGCAGACTTGTTCAGGGCAAGCTCGACACGGCTTCACCTCCTGGGTCTGCTCTTGCATCAGCGATCCTCTGCCCTCGGCGCTCACAGCGAGCCCACCCCAGTACCGCAGAGGCTGCAGGATTTGCACTCGATGCACTGCCAGCGGTACGTGCGCACGGCCGCCGTCATGTTCACCGTGAACTGCAGACACGAGGGGTGACCTGCAGGGGGCGACAGAGCAGGGAGGGTCGGGGGGGTGGCCCAGAGCGAGCGATTCCCCCCCCCCGCCACCCCCAGTACCACCTGCCAGCCCCGCAACTCGGCCCTGGCGGGGCAGGGCAGGGCCGGGACAGGCCAGGCTGAGACCCAGCAAACTCGGCACCAGCCATGGGCACAAAGAGTCCCCCCAGCCAGGGGCCTCCCAGGCCAGCTCCTGTCACCCCCTGCACAGCAGCTCAGCCGGGCGGGGGGGGAGCACCACGTCCTCGGCACATGGCCCAGCCCCTCCGCAGGGACTGAGCGACCGGATGCCCCCGCCCTGTCCCCACCCCATCGCCCCCAGGCCCGGCTCGGCCCCCCCGAGCGTTACCCGAGCGCCCGCAGTCTGCACAGGAGATCAGGTCCTCGGGGCAGCCGGTTTTCTTGGCCCCCCCTAGGCAGAAATCACAGTAACCGTTGGGAATGACCGAGCCGTCCGGGGCTTTTTTAGCTGGAAAACAGCAAGGGGAGGCGGAGATGAAGGGGGAGCAGCAGCCCCCCCACATACCCTCCCGGCCCTGGGGCGCCCCCCACCCCCTGGTTCCAACGTGGAAGCCCCGGGTTATGCAACTAGCCAAACCCCGTCCCCTTCACCCCTAGGAGCCTCCCACTGCTGTGAGCTTCCTCAGCCAGTGCCCTGGCAGGCTGATGCCCCCAACCGCCCCCGCTGCCTTCCCGGGCCCTGCAGGGCTCCTTCCTCCCCTCCCAGCCACACATGAACCGGGCAGCCCCACGGGGCCAGGCGCAGTCGGGGTGTGAGCCGGGGCCCCGGGGCCTGAAACTGCCCCAGTCCGAGTTCTCCAAAGCGCCCCCAGCAAATGGGCCTCGGCAGCAGGGTGGGGGGTCTGGCAGGGGGTCTGGGGGTGTTTTGCGGGTCCCCTGTGCCAGGCGCTGCCCGGACTCAGCCGAGATCAGGGCCCCATCAGACTGAAGCTCGGGGTCCCGATCCAGGCACTGCCACGGATTCCAGCTGAGATTGGGGGCCACGTCATGCCAGGTCTCGCGGTCCTCTGTGGCCAGGTGCTGGCCCGGACCGCCCAGCCGAGATCAGGGCCCCTCCCATGCCCGGGCTCGGGGGCCCCCTGTGCCAGGTCCTGCCCCGGACCCCAGCTGAGATCAGGGCCCTGTCCCAGACTGAGCCTCGGGGTCCCCTGTTGCCAGGCAGGCGCTGCCGTATTCCAGCGAGATTGGGGGGCCCCATTACATGCTGGGACTCAGGGGTCCCTGTGCCATGCTGGCCCGACCCCAGCTGAGAATCGGCCCCAGCGGACTGAGCTCAGGGGGTCCCCTGTGCCGAGGCTGCTTGGCCCGGACCCCAGCCGAGAAATCAGGGCCCCAGTGGACTGACTCGGGTCCCCCTCTGCAGGTGCTGCCCCAGACCCTGGCCAGGCCGGCAGTGAGACGGTCCCTGTGCCCAGAGCTGCGCAGCTGAACAGAAAAGGGGCCAGGGACAATTACTCCCATGTTACAAGATGGAAACTGAGGCCCAAAGACAAAGTGCCAAAAGGTCACACAGGGAACAAGGACTACCCTGGTTTCATCCGAGCTCTGGGAGGGGGTGGGGCCTGGTGGTCAAGAAGTGTGTGTTGTGGGGGGGGGGCTGGGAGCCACAGGAGTGACTGGCCATGACCGGCTGCTAATCTCCCCCCCACACCACTTGTGGAGAACTCGCAGATGCTACAAAAGGGGGGGGTCCAGGGGTGGGTCGTCCCTGCACCTTGGGGACCCCGCCCCCTGCTCTGAGCGGGGTGGTCAGCGGGGAGAGGTACTTGCCTGGACAGCTGGCCCCCTATGAAACCTGGGCCCGCCCACCCCGCTGGCACCATCCGCCACACGCAGCCCCCCATCCTGATACCTTGGGGCTGCAGTTGCAAGGTGTTTGGGTGCAGGGAGGGGGCTCCACTCACAACGCCTCCATCTCCCCGATACCCGCAACTTGCTGGCATTGAGGTGGGGGGGGGCGTGACTCGCCCGCCCCCTTCCCCTTGGCACCTTCCCATGAAGCCCTAACCCCGGCCCCCGTTCCTCGGGCCCAGCCAATCCGGCCCCCCCGAGGCGGGCCTGCCAGCTGCAAACGCGAGCATGCGGACTGTATCCCCTCCCCCTCCACCTGGAACCTCATCCCATTGCCGCCAGCCCTCCGCCCAGCGCCCACCCACGCCACCCGGGACGGCCCGGGGCGGACCGCGGCCAAAGGGGGTGCGGCGGGGGGGGCTGCATCTCCCAGCGTGCCCGGGTGCGGGGGGGGCGCGATGGCTCGCCCCCGGCTGGGGAATGAATGAAACCGGCCTTTTGATCCGGGCCAGCGCGGGAATGGGATCGGCCCTGCAGGAAGCCGCCCGGGGTGAGTCCGAGCCGGCCCCCCGCGCCGCCCCCGCCTGCCTGGGACCCCCCTCCCCGGCCCCCCCGCCGAGCCCCCCCAGCGATCACTACCCGACCTGAGGCCTGTGCAGGGGTGGCCCTGTCCCGCCGGGGGCCCCGCGGGGGGGCAGGACACTGTGATCCTTGTTGCAGGGGGGTGGACAGACAAGAGTCTGGCCCTGGAGGGGGGGCCGAGGGCCGTGGGGGGGGGCACGCCGGGTCTGAGGGCCGGGGGCGAGGGGCTATGGGGGATGGGCAGCACCCGGGTCAGGCTGGGGCGCCCAGGGCCACGGGGGGACGGGCAGCGCCTACAGGTCTGGCTGGAGGGTCCCCAGGTGCTGGTGGGGGGATGGGCCAGCCACCGGGTCTGGCTGGGGGGCACCCCAGGGGCCGCAAGTGGGACAGGGTATGGCCAGGTCTGGCCGGGGGGGTGCTCGGGGCCACAGGGGGGCGGGCAGTGCTGGGGTCCTGGCTAGGGGGGAGTGAGGGCCATTGGGGGGGGCCAGCAAGCGGTCTGGCGGGGGGGCCGAGGGATGTGGGGGATGGGCAGCACCCGGGTTCAGCTGGAGGGTGCCCCAGTGCTTAATGGGGGATGGGGAACGCCCCTTAGGTCCTGGCTGGGGGGCATAGATGGGCCGCTGTGTGGGTGGGGGCCTGGACAGGGGGGGGTTGGAGGGGGGATTTTTATGGAATATTCTTTGGGCGTGTGAGCCGCAGAGATAAGTGCCACCCCGTAACCCCCAGCCCTCCCCAGCCCAGTCTGGGCCCCTCACCCGACCACGCAGCCCCCTGCTCGCTGCGGTGCTGCCCCTGAGGCTGGCCCTGGGGGAAATGTGCTCAGGTCCCCAGCTGGCCACTAGGTCCCTTGGTTTCTGACCCACCGGGTCCTTCGCTCCCCACTGAGTGTGGTGACCCTTTTCCCTGGGGGTCCCCTGTCCGGTTCTCTGCTCCACCACAGGCTGACCTTGCTGCCTGTATGTCTATGTGGCACACGGGGGGTGTGATCTGGTCTCGTTAGAGCTTGTTGCGGCCCTGGGGCTGGTGGGAGATGTTGGGACTTGGGGGTTGCAGATGCTCAAGGGGCTGGGGGGGAGGGCTCTGGGGTCAGGCCGGCACCGCCCCTCTGACCCCCCCGTCTCGCCCAAGCCCTGGGGGAGGAGTTCATCGCGAGGCATCGAACTTCGCACTACAATGGCGGACTCTGCGCCGAGCGCAGCATGCCGCACCTAGCCCTCTCGACTCGCAGACACGGTGGCCCAGAAAACTGCTCATTCTGGATGGAAAGACCACCGGGGGCCAGAGTGAAGCCTGTCTGGTGGCTCCCCCCACCCACCCAGCCCCCCGTGCCCCCCGCCAGCCAGCCACACCCGCTCACGCCCGCGGTGCCCCACTCACTCCCGAACGCCGCAGCCCCTGCTCCCCCGGCCCTGGGCTCCCGCCCGAGCTCTGCCGGTGCCACCTCACATCCCGACCCGCAGCCCCTGCTCCCCCGGCCCTGGGCTCCCCCAGCTGGGCCGGTGCCCCTCACTCCGACCCGCATCCCCTGCTCCCCCGCCTGGCCTCCCCCACTCTGCTGGTGCCCCTCACTCCGACCGGCAGGTTCCCCTTCTGGCCAGCAGCCCCTGCAGCCGAGCCGTGGGCTGTGACACTTGGGGCTGGCGGGGGAACCCTGGGGGCTCAGTCAACATACCCCCCGCTCTTAGGCCTGGCCCCGGGGCAGATCTACAACGTACCCGTGCCCGGCTGCTGGCGCAAGAAACGGCGACTGAAACATACCTGGAGGATCCACAGTCTGCAGCCTTGGTGAGTTCAATACGTAAGGAACTGGGGAGTGCGGGGGGGAGGGGGGAGGAGGAGCGGGAAGGAGGGGAACGGGGGATGGGAGAGGGTGGGGGGCATGAGGGACGCGGTGGGGGGGAAGATCTCAACCCCTCCCTGTTGTGGCCCCCGATCTCCCCCTCCCCCACCAGGGGCTTCTGGGGGGCAGGGCGGCAATGGGGTCCAAGTTTGGTTTCCATGGTAAGCAGAGGGGGGCGCTAGCAGGGGGTCTCTCCAAGGGTCGGAGTGCCGGGGGCCTGTGTTTTGGGGTCCCGTCCCAGGCCGCTCTGACACGTGCCGCCCCCCCCAACTGCGAGGCCCCCCTGAAGAAAGGAGAGGGCTCCCAGAGGGCCGGTGCTGAGCTCTGCTCTGCGCCGAGACCGGGGACAAGAAAACTGAGCTGAAGGAGGAGGAGCCTGGGTGCTGGATTGTCCAGTGAGGCCCGCCCCCGGGGGCGAGCCCCCTCGGATTCGGCGCGCCCCCAGTCGGCCCCAAGGGGCGAACCCCCTGGAAGTTTGGGCCCTGACCCCAGGCCCCTCCCTAGACGTAGCCCCCCCGGGGTTCAGCCTGGCCCCTCCAGGGGGTTCCCGGGCAGGGTGTGCCAATGGGTGGGGGGGCAGGCTCTGACCCCCCCAGCTCTGACACTTCCCCCACCGTGTGTGGCAGAAGCAGCAGGCGGGACGAATTCCCCGCACGACCTGGAGGCGACGACCTGGAGGAACGACATCCCCCGACGCAACGAAACAAGGCCAAAGGGCAAGGTGGGGCAGGGGAAGGGGCGTGTGGGGAGGATGTATGGGGCAGGGGGTGTAAGAGGATGGGGGCCAGGGGGCGGAGGCCTATGGGGGTGGAGGAGCTTGGGGGGGCAAGGGGGCCTAATGGGGATGGGGGCAGGGGGCGGGGGGCGTAACGGGGAGGAGGGCATATGGGAAAGGAGCAAGATGGTGGAGCCAAAGGCCCCCGGGACGCCCCACCCCAATTGCTCTGTGGCTGGGCCTGGGGGAGCCGGGGGCCTGTCCGGTGCATCCACCCATTCCTGCCCCCCAGGCCCTACGGGAAATCGGGGCCCTGCGGAAAGAGAGGACCCACCATTCGCTGAGGAACCGTGACAAAGCCTTACGTCTCGACAGTGAGTGTGTGGGGATGGGACCCGGGTCCGGGACAAGAACAACAGGGCGCTGGGCACTAGGGGCCCCCAGCTTCGGGGTGGGGGGGGGCAGAATGGACCCAGGCGTCTGGGAAAGAATGGCAGGGCGCTGGGCACTAGGACCCCACAGCCCCATCTCGGGGGGGAGGGGGGAAGGCGCGGATGGGACCAGGCATCCGGGAATGGCAACGCAGGGCGGCTGGCCTAAGGGGGCCCTACAGCCTCCATCCGGGGTGGGGGGGCATGGAGGGATCCAGGCTCCGGGACGGCAAACACGGGGCACCCAGGGGATTCGTGGGGGGGGGGGCTCCTGAACCGTGCCCTCCCCCCCAGTCCTGCGGGAAGCGCTACAAAGAACCGCCCCGGCTGAGCTATCAACTACACCCCAACAACCCCACCTGTGCGAAGAGGAGGGCGAGAGAACACGGAGCGACACCCCCTCCCTGCCACCGCAAGAAACAAAACCAAACAAGCGTGACAGCCCCGGGCCCCACGGCAGGGTCACTGTCGGGGGGGAGCCCCGCAGGGCCCCACGGGCAGGGCCCACAGGGAGGGTCACCCTCGGGGGGGTGGGGGGGACTGCAGGGCCCACCGGTCAAGTCACATGTCCGGGGCGGGGAGTGTCCTGCAGAGCCGCCGACGGCAGGGTCACTGTCGGGGGCAGGAGCCCCACAGGCCCCATGGGCCAGGTCACTGTCGGGTGGGGGGGGGCTGCAGAGCCCCACAGGCCAGGTCATACCATCCAGGGGCAGGAGCCCCACAGGGCCCAAACGGGCAGGGTCAACCCTTGGGGAGGGATGCAGGCCCCAACCAGCCACAGTCACTGTCGGGGGAACGTCCTGCAACAGCCCACGGGCAGGGTCCACCGTCGGGGGCAGAGCCCCCACTAGGGCCCCACGGCCAGGGTGCACTGTCGGGGGGGACTGGTTCAATGTTTCAGTGGGGGGTATTTTTGGGGGTACAGCCCTGGGGGCAGCGGGATGGAAGGAGCCTGACCCAGGCTGCCTCCTGCTTCCATGCCCAGGCCCTCTCATCAAGAGGTCCCTGGGGGTCACAGTGCCCCTCTCACCCAGGGCCCCACTGCTCTAGGCAGGGGTATATGGGTAAGGGTGGGGGGCTCGCCCCGATCACCGGCTGTTGGTGGGGGGGGTCCACCTTCCCGGCGAGCTGGGTGTGGGCGGGGGGTGGCTGGAGGGCTTGATTTAATCTTCTCTCTCCTCCTGTTTCCTGCTGTCCCCTCAGAGTTTTTACAAAGAGCTGAACTGGTCCCCGAGAACCAGCCAGACACACAGGTACCCCCGCCCGGCCAGCCGCTAGGGGCGCGGCCCGCCAATAGTCCAGTGTGGGGCCGTGAACCGTGACTGCAGAGGACGAAAGTGACTGGGGCATCGGGCAGCGGGAGACCACCCCGCCAGTTGCGCCCCACAAGCCCCCAGCCCGTTTTCCTCCGATTGTCCCACTGAAGCTCCCTGGCC
>NC_133779.1:1411941-1427792 GCF_003597395.2 Chelonoidis abingdonii
TCGGTCCCTGTGGCGTGACTTATTGCCAGCCTTGCGCACCAAGCAGCCTTCTGCACCAACGCTCTTATGGCCATTCCAGGAGAGTCTGCCCGTGGACACAGCCATACGAGCTAGGGCAGGGTCACTGGACATGGTTCTGTGTCAGAACTTGCAGTGGTTTTTTTCCTGGGGTGTAATAAGTATTATAAGGTGGGCTGTACCCCATACCTGAGAGAATTTAAAAATTGCCCCCGACTGTGGAGGAGCACTTCCTCAAAGCGTAAATTATTTCTAGCGAATATCAAGCTGAGAGCGCTCACCGGAAGTGCACATGGAGTTGACTGAAATGTCTTTATAAAACACTATATTTGTATGAAAATGAACTTGTTTTTAAGACTTTTCTATGAGATTTCTGTACCTGGTGCTAGGCCTGCGAGAGGCAGGCGCTCGCTCCCTGCGTTCGCACGCAGCGAGAGGAGGCGCATGCGGCAGGGGAGGGATTAGCGCTGCTCTATGGCGGTTGGGGTGGGGAGCACTGCTTTGCCAGGGGTGGGAGAAGATGTTGGGACCGTGTCCCGGGTCCTTCGCCCCACAGTGGCCCCGGCAGGGCTGGTGTGGAGCTCCGCCTGCTGGGGTTTGGTTGTGAGACTGCTAGATGCAGCACTGCTAATGGGTGACCACAGTGGGCGACCTTTGAATTCCTTTTCTAGCTGCCTCCAGAACCCAACCGCGCAGCGCGCTTCCCCGCTGTTACAGCTGCTGCCCTGGGAGCCAAGCCTGTGTTGCAGGCCAAGGCCAGCCGGTGACCGCGAGGGCTCAGGCAGCCTGAACAGGACTTTCCCGGCGGCTCGCATGGACACGGTACTGTTGCGCTGTTACTTCCTTTAACGCCCTCGTAGGCCCTTTCTTTGGCCAGGCGAGCGGTCAACTGGGCACTCAGAGAGGAAGTGCTAATTTCATATTGGTTGCATGAAACCTCTTGTGCCTTCCGCCAGCTGTGGGGCACAAGCTGGGTCGCCCCGGCAGGCGCAGTGCGTCCCGATTCTGTGGCTGAGTCCGGCCGGGTTCCCCGGCGGGCAACAGTGGCGTGCCCGGCTCTGCCGGGCTGGGCCGGGTCCCCGGTGGGGCAGGGGGGGGGCGGGGGGCACAGCGCATTCCGGCTCTGCACGCTTTGAATCCGCTGACAATGCAGCCTCACTGCCCCTCCCGACCTCTCCTGGGTGGGCAGGAAGACCCTGGGCACAGAAGATCACCTGCTGCTTTCCAAGGGCTGGCGCTGCCGCGGCCCACCCATGTGTTAGTGGCACGTTCAGACTGCAGGGCCGTGGCATGCAGGGGAGTCCTGGCAGAAAGCTGCTGGCAGCTCCTGGGAAGGCATAGTGCACCATGTCCAGTTGCGCGCTGGTCCCAGTCAGGACCCGCTGCCATCGCAGCGTGCGGCACATTGAGCTCTGCAGAGCCTGTGGCGTCCCAGGCCGCTGCGGTCCAGGTGCTCCCGTGGCAGAAACCACATCTGCAGGATCCGAACCAAGAAACCCCTCCTCGTTTCCAGCAGGAAAGCAGAGGAGCCCACACCCTGCGGCGGAGGGGGTGTCAGGTCTCGTCAGGGGTAGTTAGTGAGCGTACCCCTCCGTTGGGTCAACAATCAGATCTGCACCGCCGTGCCCACGTCTGATCCATCAGGGTCAGGGTCTGGCCTTGCACACCGAGGGGGCTGTAATTGTGTGGTTGTTGGATAAGGTCCCTGCAGATTAAAATCTTTGTCTTTCTCATTTTACCATCACATTTGCGTGAATAGAGAAAAGCAGTCTTTTAAAGTGCCGTTTTCCCTTGGGCCCCTGATGGATTCTCCCCCCACCCCTACCCCGCAGCAGGTAGGGAGGCTTACAAGAACTAAACCTTCCATACGGACTGGCTCTGGGATTGCAGCAGCCAGGAGCGTCGCATGGGCGTAGGTACGGTATGCTCCTGGGCAAAAGACACCCCGGCGTAGAGCAAGGGCCTGTGGATGAAGAGGGACTGTTTCTAGTGTTTCTTCTGAATACCGTGTGTGGGTGCTCAGTTGTCCCTATGGCATTTCTTAAGTCCCAGTGTGCATAAATGGCTGACAGCTCTCCTGGTCTCCGGCAACTAATGCCGGGCCCTTCCCCTGCAAGGGGATGGGTAAAGGTGTTGGACTACAGAGAGATCAGATTGACCTCCTGGCCCAGGAGAGAGACAAAAGGCCAAGAGGAAGGGCGGGAGGGGTTGTTAGTCTGGAGCGGGCTGGGACGGAAAGGAGTGAAGTGCCAGACGTTGGGGGGTCATAAAGATAGATAGCTAAGGTAATGTCCCTCTCTGTTTGTGTTCAAGGATTTGAAAGCAGGGAAATCTCCTAGATTCCTCAGGGCGTGGGAAAATTCTGGGAGAAGTAAAGAGCAGGAAGGGAAAGTGGGGTATTTCCCTTTGTGGAGGCTCAGGGCATCTGAGTCTTTGGGGATCCCCAGGGAAGGTTGGGGAGACCAGAGAGTTATAAGGTATCTCAGCATGCCTGATGTGTGGCAGCGAGATAAGATTCAAGTGGTAATTAAGCTTGTGAGTTTCATGCTAAGCACCAGTGTTTGAGGCCTAAGGGGTCCAGCCTTGGGACAGGAAGCTATGAAGGGGCTGGCTACTGCCCCCCCGAGAAGGACTCCGGCCGAGGTCGGGTCGCTGTACTACAAAGTCTGGTTAGACCGCTGTTCTGGTCATCTGAATAAACCTGCTGTGGTACTGGCTGGCTGAGAGTCAATGTGACTGGCAAAGTGGTGGTGCAGAACCCTGTGGCTTCCCAGACCCCGCCTGGGTGGGCTCGCGTGTGGGAAGCGATGGAGGGGCAGGGGATCTGAATCTCCCAGGAAGAGACCCGGAGTGAAGCCTGTGAGCTTCTTGCCCTGAACAAGGTCTGCTCCGGAGGGAGACGGAGCGTCCGCAAAGTCTGCCTGGATTGGGGAGCTGGTCCATGGCAATCGCCGGGGGACTTAGTGACAACTGGTGCAGAGGTGGATGTACTCAGCAGCCCCGGAACGGCAATGCTTTAGTAGTGACTGGGGAGCAGTACAAACAGAAGGAGGATAATGAGGAGCAGGCGTGCTGAAGGAGAGAGGACGGTTTCAGGGGCAGGTTTGAACCTCTGAGTGTGTGACCAGCAGAACGACTTTTTTGAGTAAGCGGGTCGCCCTGAGGACTGGAATGACAGTCTCGTGCGGAGGGAGCTTGCCGTCGACCCTGGGGAGAGAAAGGGATTTTGCAGTAGCAGGTTTCCCCTGGGGTTGCAGCGACAGTCCCGGGGGCAAGGAGTCTGCAGCTTGACCTGCAAAGGAGGTGGTGATCACGGGAAAGGGCTGGCACACCAGGGGTTCTTCCTGGAACCATGGGGGAGCCAGAGCACACAGGCTGTAGTCACAGCGCACTTGGGAACGGTGAAATGAGCCTAATCAATCATCTCCTAAGAGGACAACTTGTGTCCTGTCGCAAGAAGAGAGAGTTACGCATGTGGGAAGTTCAAAAAAGGCACAGTTATATCGTGCAGATTGGTAGGAGGAGGACCGCTCTGAGGGAGCAAGTTCCTGACCCAGATGGGGCTACAAAGGATTCTGGGCAGCAGCTGGAGCAGCAGCCAGGCACTCCTGAGAGGTCTGTCCCCAACGCAGACGAGGGTCTTTTCACACATTGGTTCCCCATCAGGGGATTGAGACGATGGGATTGGGAGCAAGCGCCGAGAGGAGCGAGAGACCGTGAAAGAGCAAGAGGCCTGAGGAAAAGCTAGCGAAAGAGACAGCAGCAGCAGCAACGGACTGGTGGATGGGTGGATGGAGAGACATAGGGGGCTGCCCAGGGGTCGTGGGGAACCGCCGCAGGGGCGGGCCCTGGGGACGAAGGGAACTGTGGTGGTGCACGCACAGATCCTGAGGGACTGTGGGACCTGGGTGGAAGGTCCCGGGTGGAGCCCTCTGCCTGCCTATGGCCGGCATCCCTGTGCAGACCAGGAGGGTCGACTGGCTGGTCATTGGCGTTTGCTCGACAGGATATCGGCCTGGGAGGCCCTGTTGGGGGGTGACTGTTCCCCTTGGGGGCCAGGATCCGCCCTGCTCCTGTAACTGCCGAGTTTGAATTCCAAAAGCCAGGGACAGTGTGCTGGGTGGACATGGTCAGTGAAAATGCAAATGCCTGCGTGGCAGTGGGAGGGGTTGCTGGGCTCGAGATAGCCTGCCTACCTGTAACCAGCCCCTGGACTGAGGGGGAGGAGAGATGCTCCCCGCCCCCTGCACACCAGAGAGGGGGCGCACGCTGGCTTCTGTGCTGGACCATGAGCGAGAGCTCGTCGCTCTGCCGCCCCACTGGGACCCAGCCAGGGCAGCGCTGAGCACGTGGGGGGACAGGCGAACCCCAGCTGACTGGGGGGACAGCCAGTCAAGGCAGTCAGCTGCCAACAGTTTGCCTGGTCCAGACGTCGGCTGGGAAAGCGATTATACAGCAGGGAGGGAGCTACGAGGGACAGAGCTCAGGGAGGCTGGTGACCCAGGACCACCAGCGAAGGGGGCAGGTCCACTCCCTGCCCCAGGCAGCTTGAATCCCGCGAGACGAGCATGCAGAGAGATCCCTCTTGGAGAACTCGAGGAGACTTGCTGCCACAGCGCTGCCGAACCCGGCTGTGGGGAAGGTGCAGGGACAGTCGTGTGGAGAGAGGGATTCTGGTCCCGGGGAATGGGCTGCCCCAAGGGGGAAGTAGAACTGGGGAATCAGGAGGCAGCTGGTGGTGCCCCAGGATCCACAGGGTTCTTGTCCCTCTCAAGCTGCGGATGGGAGAGAAGTGAGGGGGGAACCCTGGCGGAAGGGGAGGATTGGAGAAAGGAAGCCCCCCTGGTGGATCTCTTCCCTGAGGTGGGAGGTCCAATCTCCATCAGGTTTCCCACAGAGTCACTGGGAAGCAACTCCGATCCTGGAGACAGGTCAAGACAGGCGGCTTTAGATGGGAAAACTCCCCCCAGCTGTTTTACAGGCCTGTGGGGCTGGTCCCATGGAGACAAGATGATCTGGTTTTTGTTAGTGACCAGAATCAGAACGTTAAAGCATCACAATGGTCCGTCCGACCCCATGCCTAGGCCTGGGATTCTAGACAAGCAAGGGATGGAGAACGTGGCGCCGGCAGACACTGATAACATGTCATCTTTACAGACCTGGGAGGAACCAGGTTTCGCAGGTGAAGAGGGGGTGGGCTGCCTCAAGAGACAGAGGCTTGGCCCATTTCCAGACCGAAGGAAGAGATCCCAGGTAGCCCCCTAAGGCTGGGCCGCCATCCCTGGGCGTGTGGTGAGGGGGGAACGCGCGTGGTCTCTGGACTAAGCAGGCGCTCTCGTGTGCGAGGAGCTCTAGACCGGCCTGTAATGCTGGCAAACCCCAGACTTGCCAAGCCCTTGCAGTGTCCACTGACGCCTCGATGCAGGGCTGGGTCGTGCTGATGCTAGGGGCAGGACGCCCCATGTGGCTACCTGAGCAAAGAAACTGCTGCCTCGAGCAAAACTCTTGTGGCCGCTCAAAAGAAAGGCCTGGCCATGGTGCTGCCCTTAAAGACGCAGCTGGATCTAATTTGGGTGGTGCTTCACTGTGTAACTGACCACTCTGCTCTGGCTGGTGGTGGGTCAAGATGCAGGGGCTGAGCTGACGCTCTGGGACAGACACACCTTTCAGAGGGTGGCCGAAGGTTCAAACGATGGGGGCTAACCTGAGAGCCGAATTGCAGACCTCCAAACTGGGCATTGGGAAATAGACCCCATCCCCAGTTTGAACCCGAGTGCAGGGTCTGGGGTGGCGAAAATGAGCCGGGCCAATCAATTCCTCCCAGCATGCGGCCTGCGAGTGCCAGGCGACGAACACACCCCACGGAAGGCCTGGAACTGGAGCCTGTGCTGGGGCATCCATGGACAGTGGTTGGGCATTGAACTCCCAGGTCAGTGGCTGAAGGTGACCTCGGCCAGTTCGGGTCTCGAAGGGGGGAAGATGGGGCGAACTGGGAATGTTTTAATGTTTCCTGTTGATAGCTGGTGTGGGGTGCCTCAGTTCCCCCGTCTTGGCCTCAGTCTCCAGTGTGCATAAATGGCCGACCCTGCTTGTCCCCTGGCAACTAGTGGGCGCCCTTCCCCCCTGCAAGGGGGATGGCTAAAGGTGTTTGGAGACGAGAGATCAGGTACGTGCCGGCCCAGAGAGAGACAAAGCCAAGGGGAGGCGAGGGGGTGTCCAGTCTGGAGCTGCCTGGGGACGAAGGAGTGAAGTGCAGACCTAATGGGTCTGGCTTATTGCCCCCAGAAGACTGGCCGAGGGGATCTGGTTGCTGTATCTACAAGCTCTGTTTTTTGACGTCTGTTCTGTCACGAAGTAACTCTGTTTTGCTGGGCGTAAGAGTCATGTGGTGACTGCAAGTGGGGGGTGCAGGACCCTGTGGCTTCCCCAGACCCCGCCCTGGTGGGCTCGGCTGTGGGAAGCGGCACGAGGGCAGGATGCTGAAAGCTCCAGAGGAGAGACCCAGGAGGTGAAGCCGTGTGAGCTTAGCCTGAACAATCTGCCCAAGGGAGAGGAGGCTCCCCAAAGTCAGTGGCGTCAGGCAGAAGAATGGAGGCGGGTTGGGGGGCTCCTCCTGGCTTGGGGGGAGCAGTTCCAAGAGCATCGCCCAGGGACCCCATGACAGCCTGGTGCCACTTGCCCCCCGGAAAGTTGGATTAGGGTGGGAGACTGTGCATGGAGGATGAGAGAACCTCAGCAGGTGACGCGGAGAACCTGGAAGGGGGGGCCAGGTGACACCTCTGGCCCCGGGAAGAGGTCTGAAACAAAGGCTGGTGGGAGGATGATGCTTGGAGTGGTGTGGGGATCTTCAGGAGCTGCCTAGGGCGGAATGGAGGGCAAGCCCACAGACAGGGCTCTGACCCCCCCAACTGGCGGCATGTGGGCTCTAGGGAAGTCCAAGATGGACCTAATTAGGGGGTATTCCTGTTTTCTGTGCCTGCAAAACTGTCTAGCGGATTTGTGTTCCTGTCGGCCGAATAACCCGCAGCTTCCCCCAGGCTGCTGGGGGGGGGCAAATCCTGCATGTGTGGTGGGTTGCTGTGATGCCTAGACCAAGTTGGTTGCTGGCCACACAGCGAATGCCTCCCCCAAACTCCTGTGTGCACACCCACCTCCTGCAAGCTAGGAGTCCTGGGTTCTGTCCACAAATCTCTGGAGGGGAGTGGGGGGTGGGGGGATGGGAAGAACCAGGACTCTCCGGGAATTTGCTCGGCCGCGCTGGGAGGAGAGACTGGGGGCTTGGAGCCAGGACTCCTTGGCGTTCTCCCGGCCGGCGCTGGAAGGGGTGGGTTGGGGATCGAGTCTACAGAAGGGGGCTGGAGAAGCCAGGACTCCACGAGGGTTCTCAGGCTGGCGCTGGGGAGGGAGTGGGTTGGGAGGGTGTCAGGAGTTCTGGGGGTTCCAGCCCCTTCTCCCTCTGCCTGGACCCCACAGTTGACTTTTATCCAGCCAGTAAGAACAGAAGTTTTATTGGACAGCAGAGAACACAGGTTACAGCCAGAGCGTTGCAGGCACAGGTGCGAGCCCCTCCACATGTAGTCCTTCTGGGGGTTCTAGGAAGGTGCTTGGATCCTTAGCTAGGATCCCTTCATGAATTCCGCCCACAACTCCAAACCCAAATCTGTCCTGCCTTTTTCTCCTCCGGCCGAAACCCCTAAAGAGGTAGAGTTGTCTCCCTCCGACCCAGGAGAATGGGCCCCCCTCTCCCCCCTGCCGGGAGGTCGGGTTATAAGACTGAGCACCTGTCTCTCACCTAAAAGTCCTCCCCTGCTTTGCCCGTTCCCACAACGACAGATCCCTACTCATCTCACGGGGGGGGGGGGGGCTTGGAGCCAGGACTCCTGGGTTCTCACGCCGGCGCTGGGAGGGAGCGGGTTTGGGGGGCGGGGGGGCTGGAGCCAGGACTCCTGGGTTCTCCCGAGACCGAGCGCTGGGAGGGGAGCGGGGACTGGGAGTCCAGAACTCTAAGGGTTCTCGGCCGGCGCTGGGAGGGGAGCGGGTTGGGGGGGGGGAGCTGGCAGCCAGGACGGTCCCGGTTCATCCCGGAGCCGGCGCTGGGAGCCAGGATCCTGGGTTCTCCGCCGGCGTCTGTAGGGAGCGGGAAGACTGGGAGCCGGTGCGTCCTGAGTTCCGGCGGCGGCTTGGGAGCCAGGACTCCTGGGTTCCGAGCCGCCCTGGATGTAGACCGCTCGCGGGGGACTGGGAGACCAGGGACTCCTGGGTTCTCCGGCGGCGACTGGGAGGGAGAGCGGGTTGGCGGCCGGAGAGGGAGGGGCTGGCAGCAGGACTCCCGGGTTCTCCGGCCGGCGCTGGGAGAAAGACGCCCGAGTTGCGGCCACTGACCATGTTTTAATGCCACAGAACAATCCAAGCAGGTTGCAGACGGCAGCACCAGAACAACACCATGACACAAGGACAGGGGGAGAGTAGCCGGGGGGGGAGGGCCACGTGCTTGGCCGGCATTGCCTTTCCTGCCCCCCCGGAACACTCCCCTTTCCGCTTTTGATCAGGAACAACAGAAAATAAACACCCACATCAAGGACAGGTTTCCGTGGAGGGCACTGCCCCCCCCCCCACGGTTCCTCTTGCACTAAATATAAATACCCCTGGCTGGGTGGGCGGGCCTGGCCCCATGAGACGCAGCACTGGGGGCTGTGCAGGGAATGGGAGAGCCAGCAGTGGATGTGCTATTCCCCCCCCCCCACAGCACTAAAGGGCCTGTGTGCCCCCCCCCCACGCCCGCCCGGGGAGAAGAAAAAAATTCTATGTTCACATCATGGCAAATACCCTTCCCCTGACCCCCCCTCCCCAGGCCAGTCAGGAGGGTCTGCTGGGGAGCAGCCCCGCCCCCCAGGAGCACCAGGCCCAGACACTGGCCCACCCCCATCCTGGGGTTATTGGACTTTGAGGAGGATTTTGGCTGAGGGGGGGTGCACAGGAGCGTGCCCCCCTGGGAGTGCTGGAGTCAGGGGGCCTCCCACTCGCTGTGGTCACGGTGCCCCCCCAGCGGGCGGCTCTAGGGAGAGCCGTGATGTAAGCGAGGCCTTTGTCCTTCAGCTGCCGCAGGCACAGGTAGCAGCCCAGCTCCCCTGGGGGGGGGAGCGTCAGCCTGGCCCCCCACACCGGCCCTCGCAGCCCCCACCCCAGTAAAGGGAATATAAAGAAGCTCCCCAAGACGCCCCCACACCAGGCCCACGCAGCCTCCCCCGCCCCACAGACTCCCCAGCCCCACGCTAGCCCCTGCCCCAGACTACCTCCAGCCCCGCCACACCGGCCCCAAACAACGCCTCCGCCCCAGACTCCCCAGCCCCCCACAGCCGGACCCCACAGCAGCCCCCCACCCCAGACTCCCCAGCCCCCCACACCGCCCCTCGGCAGCCCCCCGCCCAGACTCCCCAGCCCCCAGGCCCCCC
Organism: Chelonoidis abingdonii; assembly: GCF_003597395.2. Taxonomy (NCBI): domain Eukaryota; kingdom Metazoa; phylum Chordata; order Testudines; family Testudinidae; genus Chelonoidis; species Chelonoidis abingdonii. The sequence continues at coordinate 1,421,412 of NC_133779.1, forward strand.
ACACCGCCACGCAGCCTCCCCCATCCCCAGACTTCCCCGCCCCCCACACCGGCCCCACGCAAGGCGTAGCCCCAGCCCAGACTTCCCAGCCCCCACAACCGGCCCACCCAGCCAGCTGCACAGGATTAGTGGAGCGGGGGGCTCACCTTCGGGGGCTCTGCGCATGGAAGGGTGGGCTCAGGCAGGTACTGTGGTAGCTCCGGTCGCAAGTCGTCGACAGGACAGCAGCTGTCCTGCGGAGGTAGGGGGAGGGAGGAAAGGGAGCTGCCGCCCTCCAAGATGGGCAACAAGTGACACCAGCCGTCCCGGGGCGGCAGGGCATGGGCGGCAGGTACGGTGGGGGATGAATTGGAACAGTGGGGGGAGCTGGGGGGTCAGACTTAAAGGCAGACTAATGCAGGTATGTATTTGGAGGATGTGGGGTTATGTGGTGGGTCAGGTGGTTGGCAGGTGTCAAGGGAAGTTGGGCACGGTGGGTGGGGGGCGCAAGGCAGTTATTCAGGGCAACGGGGGGGTGGGGGAGCCGGGGGGGCTCACGTCGTTCTCCCGTAGGTACCCAGCAGCAGGACATGCGGATTAAGTCATCTCGATGCACTGACCAGCGGGTACGTGCGCACACGGCAGCCGTCATGTTCCACCGTGACTGCAGACACGAAGGGGTGACCTGCAGGGGGTGCGACAGAGCAGGGAGGGTCGGGGGTGGCCAGACGAAGCAGGATTCCCCCCCCCCGCCACCCAGTACCACCGGGCCAGCCCCGCAACTTCGGCCCCTGGCGGCAGGGCAGGGCGCCGGACAGGCCAGGCTGAGACCCCAGCACTCGGCACCAGCATGGTCACAAAGAGTCCCCCCAGCCAGCGGGCCTCCCAGGCCAGCTCCTGTGGTTCAAAGAGGACAAGAGAGAAGATAAGAGCGGAGGAGCCATGAAAGAAAGCCTCAGAAGTCTCCTGCTGAGTTCCCCACCCCCGGTGCGCCCCATGGAGCCCCCAACCCCCATTCTCAGAGCCCCCCACTGAGCTCCCCGCCCACCAGTGCGCCCTCACCAAAGCCCCAGCCCCCCAATTCCTCAGAGCCTCTTGCTGAGTTCCGCACCCCCCAGTGCGCCCCCCGATGACACCCAGCCCGCTGCTAAACCCCCCATTCCTCAGAGCCCCTATGAGTTCATGCCCATCAAAGCCTCCCACCGAGCCTCCAGACCACCCGTTAAACCCCACCATTCAAAAGACTAGTAAGGAAGGAGATGAAGGCGCAAGATGGTAAGAGACCCCTGCTGAGCTCCCGCCCCCCGAGCCCCCCCCAATCCCTCCAGTCCGCCCTGTGAGCCTCCTGTCCCCAAGAGCCCCCTTGATGAGTTGCACCTGCGCTCCCCACCAAAACGACGAGCTCAGTCCGCTGGGACCCTGATCTCAGCTGGGGTCTGGGCCAGCACCTGGCACAGGGGACCCCTGAGCCTGGCATGACGTGGCCCCCCAATCTCAGCTGGAATCCGGGCAGCGCCTGGCACAGGGGACCCCCGAGCTCAGTCTGACGGGGCCCTGATCTCGGCTGAGGTCCGGGCAGCGCCTGGCACAGGGGACCCCCGAGCTCAGTCCGCTGGGACCCTGATCTCAGCTGGGGTCTGGGCCAGCACCTGGCACGGGGGACCCCCGAGCCTGGCATGACGGGGCCCCCCAATCTCAGCTGGGGTCCAGGCAGTGCCCAGGACAGGGGACCGCCCCGAGCTCGGCCGGGGACATCCAACACAGGATAATCTCCCGTCTCCTTTGAGCCCTGGGGCTGCTGGAAGCCCGAGCCGGGGCGGGCACCCCCCTGCCTGCTGCGGATTCCGCCAGGTCCAGCTGCCTGGGCCGGGGACACCCCGCAGGAGCCCGGGGAGGGCGGGGCGGGGCTGGGGAAGATGGAGGCGGCTGCAAGGGGATAATGAGATGCTAATGAGGGCCCTGCTGCCTGCGTGATGAGGCACCTGAGCAGCTGCTATTCGCTCGCTCGCGAGGGGTTAACCCTTCGGCCTCCGGCGGGGCCGGGGCCAGGGCCAGGGCCAGGGGCTCCCAGCTCCCCCCCGCGAGGCGCGGTTACATCAGGGGCTTGAACCCAGGAGTCCTGGCTCCCAGCCCGCCCCTGCTCTAACCCACCAGACCCCACTCCCCTCCCAGAGCCGGGGAGAGAACCCAGGAGTCCTGGCTCCCAGCCCCCCCTGCTCTAACGAGCTGGGGATAGAACCCAGGAGTCCTGGCTAACCAGTTTTATTCTGGCACTGGGATGACAGTCTAGTGTCAGAGGATGGGGAGACTGGCAATCCGGACGCCTGGGTTCCAGCCCCACCTCTGCTACAGACCTTTAGCAAGGCCCTGCCTCACTGTGCCTCAGTTTCCCCCGACCCAGGAGCCGAGTGCCTTTATACACGTCACTGGGGTGCTCAGGCCAGAGCTATCTCAGGCCAGGTGGGGAGGGGCTGGGACTGCATCGCTCAGCCCCCCAAATGCCTCCTCCTGTGACAGCAGCAGCGATACCCCCCCGGGTGTGGGGGGACACTGCACTGCCAATCAGCCAGGCCCAGGCCAAACCCAGTGCCCCTGTCCGGAGCGGGCGGAAGGACCGAGGCGGCGGTGATGGGTGTGTCTGGGGATGGACAGACAGAGGGATCTGTACAGGGCGGGAGGAATGGAGACAGATGGGGGGGGCTGGAGCTGTGTGGGGATGGACACGGAGCCAGAGGGGTGGGGCTGGGGGTGTCACCGCTGGAGCCCGGATTCAGGCCGGTTGGCAGGGGGCGGGGCCGAGCCCCCGGCCCAGGCTGCGCGGGGGGCGCGGCTCTCGTGGTGCCAGGGAGACAAAGTTCCTGTGGGGTGGAGGGGGGGTCAGGGGCCTGCCTGGGCCAAAGCCAGCCCCGCCCCCACCCCGGCGAGCTCCACTCCTCCCCGCCCTCGCCCGCCCCCTGCCAACCTGGCCTGAATCTCGGGCTCCAGCGGTATTGACACCCCCGCCCCCCGCCGCACAAATGGAAATTACAGCCACCCCCCCAGTACCCCCCACCCGTGGGAGCCGGCACAAGCGAGCCCCGAGGCGCCGCACCCCCACCCCCGGAGGGATTCAGACGGTGGGGGGGGGGGCAGCTGGAGGGGCTGGGCTGGAGGTGGGGTTATTGGGGGGCATCAGCTGCACAATAGCGGCGACCCCCGCTCCCGCCTGGCCTGGCCTGGCCTGGCCTGGCCCGGCTCGGCTCGGTACTCACGACTTGAGCGGGTTGTGCACCGCCGCGGCCATCCCCGCAGCCCGGCTCCCCGCTCGGCTCGGCGGAGCTCGGTACAATTTCATTCATTCTCCGGGGCTGATGTGGGGCAGGGGCAGCCAATCAGGGGGCCCTCCCAAAACTCCAGGTGCATCCTGGGAAATGTAGTCCTCCCTGCAGCCCCTCCCCCCCAGGTGAGGCAGGCAGTGACCGTGCCGGCTGGGGGAGGTTCTCCCCGCCCCCCCGGGAGGAGGCTCTGGCTCGCCATGGCCGGGGGCTTCACTGGGGGGGGTCCCCAAAGCAGCGGCTGGGGGTGACTCGTGGCAGGGCAGGGGGCACAGGTGGAGGTCAGGGCAGATTGGGGGGTGCTGTGAACTGGGGAGGGGGGAAGCGCATGCCAGATGGGCAGCAGCTTGAGGGGGGGATTCCCCCCCCCCGCCTCGATCATGGCAGCATCTAGGCTGAGGCTCCAGCCCAAAGCACAGACCCGGGACCCCGGCCGAGATCAGGGCCCTGTCGTGCCCGGCACTGCCCAGACCCCCACTGAGATCAGGGTCCTGTCGTGCCGGGTGCTGCCCAGACCCCGGCCGAGATCAGGGTTCCATCGCGCCGGGCACTGCCCAGACCCCCGCTGAGATCAGGGTCCTGTCGTGCCGGGCGCTGCCCAGACCCCGGCTGAGGTCAGGGTCCTGTCGCGCCGGGCACTGCCCAGACCCCAGCTGAGATCAGGGTCCTGTCGCGCCAGGCGCTGCCCAGACCCCAGCTGAGATCAGGACCCCGTCAGGCCGGGCGCTGCACAGATCCTGCCTGAGATCAGGGCCCCACTGGGCCGGTCGCTGCCCAGACCCCAGCTGAGATCAGGGCCCTCCCCTGGCAGCTGAGCACCGGGTCCAGCCCCCTGTTCTAACCACTAGACCCCACCGGGTGCTGCATAGACCCCGGCCGAGATCAGGGCCCGGTCACCTGGGTCCCAGCCAATGTGCAGCCTCCAGGCCAGATCCACCCCAACACCAAACCCCGTTCCGTTGCTGGATGAAAGGGACTTGTGTCCAAGGACACTGTTTGAAACAGAACCCAGGAGTCCTGGAGCCCAGCCCAGGCCCCCCGCCCACACACACACACTCTAACCACTAGCCTCCACTCCCCTCCCAGAGCTGTGACAGAACCCAGGAGTCAGGCCTGTGCCCCACCTCTAGCTGACAGGTGCTATACCAGCGCCAGCTGTTGTGACCGGAGCAATGTCCCAGGATGGTTTTAGGCTTGGTGGGGCCCAGGTTGGTGCGTGGGGGTTTCTCCTGCCAGCCCTGGCCCTGCTGGGAAGTTCACTTGGGGCATCCCAGGAGCTGGAAATTCTCCAGCCTTCCTTTGCTGTAGCTGCTTTCCCTGGGCGGGCGCGGCTCAGCTGCCAGGGGAGTTCAGGCTCTGCAGGCAGCCCATCCGAGTACCCCCAGCTCCACCTAGCGAGTGCAACCCGCATGACCCCGGCCTTCAGGGGCATTCGGAGCCAAGCTGGCCGCCTGCTTCCCCTGTGCCCAGGGACCGCCCGTGCTAGCCCCCGACGCCCAGCGCAGCACAGGAGCCCAGCCAGCAAATGGGAGACCTGCCTCTGCCAGGGCACCAGCCTTGCTGTTGCCTCGTTGGGATTATAACAGTGTCCTGCTGGGATTAGGGGCCCGGTCCCTGCCCAGACCCTCACTGAGATCAGGGCCCCATTGCGCCGGGCCCTGCCCAGACCCTGCCTGAGATCAGACCCTGTCGTGCCGGGCGCTGCCCAGACCCCGGCCGAGATCAGGGCCCCGTCGCGCCGGGCCCCACCCAGACCCAAAGGGAGACACACCTGCCCCCAAGGGGTCACAAGGTGGGATTTTTATCACCATTTTGTCCCTTGGGAAGCTGAGACACAGACAGATGCAGGGATTTGGCTACAGTCACTTGGGGAGTCAGTGGAACAGGTGGGAATTGAACGCTGATCTCCTGGGTCCCCCCCGCCAGCCCCTGTCAGCACCGCCCCTGTGATACATGGCAGGGCTGCACATGGCTGTTAAACAGCTGCCTTGCCCCCCTCGCCCCCCAAGAGGCACGTCTCCTTTAAGAGCCGGTGAGCATCTCTGGTTGCTGGTTACCTTAGCAACCACAAGTGATCCATTTCCTTATTTGAGATAAGGCAAATATCTCTCTCTCTCTCTCTCTCTGTCTCCCCTCCCTCGCTGCAGCCGACGCAGTTCAGGGGGATGATGGGAAATTGGCGACGGGGGGGCAGGTGTCTCTAGTGCACTGGTTTGCACCCACCGGCGACCCTGCAGTGGGAGGAGGGGCTGGGTGACAGCCCTCATGGGGCACTGCCCTGCTGCCCTGCCCATATCCCACTGCTGACACCAATGGCACCCCCTGCTGAGCAGGGCAGGCACCCGGGGCCCAGCAGGGCAGCTCCTGGCTGCAGGGAAGTCAGTGAGGTGGAGGCTGGGCGAGCGCAGAGTGTTAACGTGTTTGTTTCCTCTGTAGCCCCCAGGGAGCCCCCAGGGATCCCAGCCAAAGAGTCGAAACTTGCTTGTACGCTGAGAAAAATCTCTCAGATGGCAGGGACAGACAGTGCCCCCAGGGGGCGCCGGTTGCACCCAACCGCTGGCTTCTGTGCAATGAATGTGGTCAGGCCTCAGCCCAGTCCCCAGCCCAGCCGGCAGGAATCACCCCACACGCTCCCTGTGTCTGGCAGGGCTGGTGCGGGGTGCAGTGTGGAGGCGGTGGTGGAAGTGAAGCCGCGTCCATGTCAGGGGCCAGGCTGTGGGGGGCCGGGGGGGGGAGTGGGCCATTTCCTGTTGCTGGAGGGGAACAAGATGCTGCAGCTGCATCCCCCCCCTGCTCTCCCCACCAGCACCCCAGGGATCCATCCACAGCTTCCTGGAGTCTCCCCTTCCCCCAACATAGACCCCCACCTCCTGCCCCAGTGAGACAGGCCAGCCCCCTTCCGTTCCCCACATCTGTCTCTACCCCCCACCTCCGCCCCCTGACCTCCACCCACCTTTCCCCTCTAGGGGGTGCTGGCGGGCCCAGAGCAGGGGCTGGCTGGATTGGGGGGCAGGGAATGGGGCACAGGACCGTGTCCCCTAGGGAGCGCTGGGGGGGCAGGGGGTGTCTGGGTCGGGGGCGCAGGGAA
>NC_133779.1:1429017-1473752 GCF_003597395.2 Chelonoidis abingdonii
GGGGGGGCAGGGAATGGGGCACAGGGCCTTTCTGCCCAGGATGCACCAGGGGGTGCACGGTAGAGGCTGGCTTGGGGAGGCAGGGTATTGGGGAATCCCCCCGTCTGCCCCCTTTCTCCTGCGGTGCTGCCCTGGAGCCGCCTGCGAGGTGCCCGCAACTCCTGGGCTGTGGCTTCCACCGCCACTTCTGGGCAGGGCCAGCCCCAGACCACTCGCTGGGGGGCAGTTACCATAGCAACAGTCCCACGCCCCTGGGTGGGCTGTGCCAGGGGGTGATGCAGCCCCGAGTTCCTGAGCCCACAGGGGCCGTGTGCGGCGACAAGGCAGCCTGGCCTGTGCCCACCTGGCACCACCCGTGTCCCACGAGCTACATGGTGCCAGGTGTGGCACGTGGCCACAGGCCGCCTGGGTGGCACCTCCATGGTAGGCACAGCCCCTGCCACATGTAGCGTAGGGGAACCCCCTTGGGGGTGTCCAGAGCCCTGGGGGACCCCCAGCCCAGCTCCCAGCCCCGCAGCACCTGCCTGGTGGGTCCTGCAGCCAGGGCACTGGCACTGCCCCATGGTACCCCAGCCCCACTGCTGAGCCGGGAATCAGAGGCTACCGCAGCCGCTGATCCAGGAGCCAGGACCCCCAGGGCTCCGTCGGGCTGCCGGAGATTCAGGCGAGGGGGCAGGAGGAGTGGGGGTGCTGGCTGGGGGGTCCCAGGAGAGGGGTGACCTGGGGGATGCAGATGGAGGAGGTGGGCAGGTGTGAGGGAGTCTTGGGCGAGGTACCCACCTCCTCCCCCCAGGTGTGTTTCGGCTGCGAGTGGCGGTGCCCTCGCTGGCTGGCGTGTCGGGAGGGCGTCTGCCAGGCCTGCTCCAGCAGACCAGGCCGGGGCCCCAGGTGGGGCTGCAGGGCCTGGCCAGGTGTGGGCACCATGGGGGGATCTCTAGGGCTCATCACTGCGGGCTGAGACCCCAGAGAGGGGTCCCCTAGAGAGGAAAGACCCCAGGCCCCTGAACCAGCCAGTCCCCGCCCTGGGGCCGGCACCTGCTCAACAGGACAGGCCCTGTGTCGAGCCCCCCACCAGGTGAACGTGAGGTGCTGGAGGGGGGCAATGCCCCTTATGAGCTGGGGGAGGGGCAGGTGGCTCCAACCCAGTCCAGCCCCATCTGCCCCCAGTGCCCCCCTAAAGGAGCAGCCCAGTCTGGGCTTGCCCCTCCATTTGGGGTGTCCGCAGGGTGGGGGGGGAAGGGGCTGTGTACTGGGATGGGTCTGATTATAGGGGGACCCTGTGCCTGGCACTGAGAAGCAGCCACCTCTGGAGTGGGGTGCGGGGGCTTGGTTATGTGGCGCCTGCTTGCCCAGTACTGAGATGCAGCCACCTCTGGGGTGGAATGCAGGGGCTGGTTATAGCAGGGCCCTGTGCCTGGCGCTGAGATGCAGCCACCTCTGGGGTGGGGGTGTTTAACAATCCCCAGGTAATGCCCCACTACGGCAGTCTAGGACAAGAAGTGAAGGAGCCCCCCCGGCCCCCCAGCTCCTGGGAGGGGGATGTTGGAAGGGAGCAGCAGCCTTGGAATTGGGCCAGGTGGGGCGGCCCAGGGCAATCCAGCTGCAGCACCCCCATGACCCCCCAGGGGCTGACACATCTGACAGCCCCCGCCCGGGCACAGGCTCGAGCCATAGGTGAGGATTTGCTTTATTGGCAGTTATTTCTAGCATACAAACCGGGCGTGGGGGGGGGCGGGGGGGGAGGCTATTTTAGATACAAAATTTTTTTTGGAAATAAAGATAGAAAATCTCCCCCTCCCCCACCCAGGCTGGCGTCACCTCCTGCTGGTCGGCACAGGGCACAGACCAGCCCCTCCCCACCCCCTGGCACCTGCCCCAGGGCTCTGTGCACCTACAACGTGGCACGGCCCCCCAGCCCCAGGGCATCACCCTCCTGTCCTGCACCCACCGGGTGACATCCACTGAGCCAGGCCTTGTGGCATTGCCCCCACATGCCCCCCCACAGCCCGCCCCTAGGGCCCATGAAGCACCTCCAGGCAGTGCCCACGTGGGGGGTGAATCCGGGCTGCGCTGCTCAGGCCCAGTGGGGCAGATCAGAGGTCTCAGGTGCCCCCCCCGCAGAGGTCCAGCCCTGCCCCCAGCCCCACACAGCCTGGGGGAGGGGTGTCTGGTCGCCGCACTCCAACCCCCACACAGTTCCCACAGCATCCCCCCTACATCAGCCCAGCAGGGGGGGACAAGCTGCTACATAAATCACCCCCCGAAAACGGGCTTTGATTTGAGCCAGGATGAGGGCAGGTGGGGGGGAAACTGAGGCATGTCGAGTCTGTCTGTCCATCCATCCACCCCACCCGGGCCTGAGCCCCTCTCCCATCTTCACCAGGATCCAGCCCCCCAGCCACCCCCCTCCCCAAACTAAAAATCAAAGATAATAAATTAGAGCCAGGGACAACCCCCCCACCCTTTTCCAAGGGCCACTAACCCCCCCCCCGCAGCCAGGCCAAGCCAGGGGTCTGAGCAGGAAAAGCTCCAGCTCTGGGTGTTTTTTTCCCATGGGGGGGGAAGCTCCCCCCGGAAGATTTAGGGTTAGCATCGCCCCTCCCCCCAGACTCCCCATCTGGGCCATGCTGAGGGACTTGGGGGGGGGGTCACAGCACCCCCAGCAGGTGGCGCTGGTGCACCGTGACACCCCCCCACTACAGGGTGAAAAGCCCAGAACCAGTCCCCCCCACCCCCCCAGCAGCTCCCTGCAGGGGAGCAATCCCAGCCCCAGCCCCCCACCTTTCCCTCTGCTCAGACCCCCATAACCTGCCCCCAACCCCCCCAGGCACGGGGCTGCTGGGCCTCATCCCCACAGGCCTGACCATTAGACTGGGCAGGGGGATTAGCCCTGATCCCCCCTGGATCTGGGAGGGTGCCCCCATCCAGGCCCCCCAGACATCCAGCCCAGGGCCCCCCCGTTGCAGCCAGCCAGCGACCCATTAACCATTTCATCACCGGGGGGGGAGGGAGGTTTCTCACCCCCACATTCCCCTGCAGTTCAGCAGACCCGGCCCCACCTCCAGTGATCGGGACACTCGCTCAGCCTCCCATCGGCCCCCAGGCAAAGCCCCCAAAGCTGATGCTGGGGGGTGGGCAGCAGCCCTGGGGGCCCCTCCCCAGCCTGCCCCCCTGTCTGGCAAGGAGGTGACCTACGTCCCACTGGGGTTGAGGGGTCTCTGTATATCCCCCACCTCTACCTGGCGCCACAGTCAGTTCCATAGTGGGGAGCTCAAGGACTCCCGGTCGCTCCCCCCACAGCTCACAGCTCGATCTCAAATGTTTTCTGCAGGTCTCCGGCGAAGGGGTTGACTGGGTAGGCCCCCGCAGGGGGCTTGGCCCCCAGCGCCGCCCACTGAGCCTCAAATGGGTCCGGCTTGGGCCCGGGGCAGGCGGTGGGGGGTGGAGGGGCCATGGCCCCCGGCTGGCCGGACCCCGGAGGCCAGGGCGTAGCGCTGCCGGACTTGGGTCGGGCCTGGGGAGGAGGGGGCAGCGTGGGGCCCAGCAGAGCAGGGGGGAAGGGGCTGGCCTTGCCCCCCAAGTTCGAGGGCGGCAGCTGGGCGGCGGAGCAGAAGACGTTGGCCACCATCTGGGAGGGGGTGATGCCCACCACGGGGACGCTGGGTGCCGCGAAGGGCCCGGCCGGTGGGTAGGCCCCCACGGGCACATACGCCGGCTGCATGTGGGGTGGCAGGAACATGCCCATGGGGGCGGGCGCGGCGTCGTAGCTCACGGGGTAGGGGGGCAGCGTGGTGGGCAGGGCCGCGGGCACAGCTGCTGCGGGCGGGGCCACCTGCTGCGCCTTGGCCGTCTGGGCCACCTCCTCCAGCCAGCGCTCGGCCTCTGACGGCGTCCGCTTGTGTCCAGGCTGGAATGGGGGGGCCTGCGAAGGGGCCCCCGCCCCGGGCTCACCCCAGGCCGCCGGCCCTGCAGGCGAGGAGAAAAACCACGTCAGGAGCAAGCCACTCCCGTGGGTAATGCCAGGGCGGGGTGCGGAGGGCTGGCTACCTATGGAGCCCGTGCCTAGCACGAAGATGCGGCTGCCTCTGGGGTGGAGCACACAGGCTGGTACCCAGGGACCTCTTGCCCAGAGCAGAGATTGGCTTTCTCTGGGGTGAGGAGCACCTTGTCCCTGTGCCCTTGGCACCGTGTGGATACGGGGCGTGCCTGGGGGTGATCCCCAGGAGAGGGGCCTGGCATCATTGGGGGTGACCCCCCTGGGGGTCACATGGTGTACCTGGGGGCCCTGGCATGGGGCCCGTACCTTGGGGGAGCCCCGCGGGGGGGGAGGCGGTGCCGTTGGCGGCCGTGGGGCTGAAGGGGTCGGCGGGCGGGCTGGCAAAGGAGGCGTCGATCTGGTTGCAGAGGGCGCTGATCCCGTCGCTGTCACCGGTCGGGGTCGACTCCAGCTCTGGCACTGGGGGGGGAGTAGAGTTGGGGGGGCAACTCAGACTGAACACCCCCCGTTCCAGTGTGGCCCCCGGTAATAAGCCCCCCCATCTCTTAAGGGGCCGGAATCCAAGATACCACCCCTAGGGTCCAGCTGCCCCACGCCCGGCTCCCGTGGCACCTGCTGCCCCCCACACCCGTCCCCCAGCCCCGCCCGCCGCTGCCACTGTGCCCGTCTCACCCAACACCGCTGCCAGCCCTTTCCCAGTCTCCCCTGCCCCCCCCAGGACATGCTCCCCTACCACCAGGCCCTCCCCGCCTCCGGTGCCTATGCCCCTCCGCATCCGGCCCCAGTGCACCCGACGCAGCTCCCCTGCCCCAGCCCCAGCATGGGCCAGTCGCCCGTCCAGACTGCCAGCCCAGGCCCAACGCGGCCGCCCCAACACGCCGGCCCTCGCCCCCATTGCCCGTGCCCCCACGCCAGACTCCACTGCCCCCAGCCCAGGCAGGGCCCACCAACACGGCTACTCCACCTGCCCGGTGCCCCACGCCCAGCTCCACTGCCCCCCAGCCCAGGCAGGGCCACACCCGGCTCCCCGGGCCCACGTGGCCCCACGCCGGCTCCCCTGCCCCCCAGCCCAGGCAGGGCCCACAACCGTCCCCACGCCCCGGTGCCCCCAAGCCCGCTCCCATGCCCCCAGCCATAGGCCACAGCCGTTTGTTCCCCAGCCCCCGGTGCCCACGCCCTAGGCTCCCCTGCTCCCCTCAGCTCAGGCAGGGCCACGCCCGGCTACACTGGGCCCCTGCTGGAGAATCGCCCTTGCGCTGCAGGGTGTTTTGGGGCAGGTCGCTGACGTCACGCGAAGAGTTGGCAGTTTGAATGGGTTCTTCTGGCTGAGGCGGGGACGCCCCGAAGGAGCCTCGGCGCAAACCAGCTGCTCCAGGGGCGGTGGCGGCGCCGCGATGGCGCTGTTGGGGCCCCCTCCCCCATTCTCGTTCGGCGACGTGGCCCCTGCGGCGGGGAGACGCTGCCGCTGGGCGGGGTGCGGCACCGAAGGGGGCCGGCGGGCTGTGGTGCCTCTGCTGATAGAGGAAGCGGGGTGGATCCCTGTAGTTCCCCTCGCGCCCGCCCAGGACAGCCCCTCCTCCTTTGGACCTGCCCCCTGCACCCTCACCCCTCCTCGGCAACCTGCCCCCCACCGTCCTCTAGCCCCTTCCGCTTTAAGGACCAGAACCCTACTCCCCGACACCTGCCATCCCAGCGCCCTTCAGCCCCGTCCGGCAAGCCCCGCTCCCTGGCACCTGCCTCCCTCCCTCAGCCCCTAGGAACTGCATCCCTCCCTCAACAATTCAAGCCTCCCTCGTTCAGACACTCAGACCAAAGTTGGGCCCCCCCCAGCATGCACAGGGGGGGCTGGACAGGGGTGAGATTATGGGGGGTGGAAGCTGGGCGGAGCTGAGGGCATCTGGCGGGTGGTACTGAGGGTCGGTGTGAGCTGGTCTGATGAGTATTGGGACGGTGGGTTGTACATCGGGGGAGCAGGACTTCAAAAGGGTGCTGGGTGGAGCTGGGCAGGAGGGGGGCAGATGGTCAGAGCTGTGGTATCCGGAGTGGGTGGGTCCACAGCAGGGTGTGTGGGGGGTGGAGTTTGGCAGGGGGGCAAGAGCGGTCAGAGAGCTGAGGGTACTGGGGTTAGGGGGACCCGGTACCAGAGGGGTAGGGGGTGAGGTGCCGGGGTGGAGGGGAGAGGTCAGGAGCTGAGGGTTTGGGGTAGGAACCGGGGTACCATATGGGGTGGGGGGTGGAGTTGGGCGGGGGGTGGAGACGGTCAGGAGCTGAGGGTACTGGGGATGGGGGGGACACGGGGGGTGCGGCTGGAGCTGGGCACTGCCTCGGGGTACGTCCCTCTCACCTTTTTTCCTGTCCTGGATCTGGCGCAGCACGAGCTGGCGCTGGGCGGGCTGGCTGGCGGCCGGGGCGCGGAAGGAGCCCTCGCGGGCGAAGCTGGTGCGGTTGGCGTCAAAGGAGGCCGTCACCCCACACTCCTTCTCCCGCTTCTGCTTGCGCTCCAGGCAGGCCGCGAAGGCGCAGCCCACAGCGTGGCTCAGACGCTCCCCCTGCGGGCAGGGGTAGAGCTGGGTCAGGGGGTGCTGAGCCGTGGGTGCCAGGCGAGCGCACAGGGACACGAGCAGCCTTCGCACGGGCTGCGCACATGGGGAGCCGCTGCGCGGGTGCACAGGTGGGTGTGGGAGACCCAGCAAGCACAGGGGTGCAGACAGGCTGCCGGTGCAAGGACTGTGCGTGTGAGCACCGACGTGCAAGTGAGCGGGCAGATGAGGCGGGCATATCAGGGGCATCCCGCAGGCCAGGTAGAAGAGGCAGGCGTGCCAGTTGCAGCACATGGGTGAGGTGGGCGTGCGAAGCATCAGTGCGTTGGTGGGGTGGGCGTGCCAGGGGCAGCACATGGGTGAGGGTACGAGGTGTCTGAGGTGCAGCAGCCGGCCAGGCGTGCTAGGTGCTGCATGCAGGTGGGGCAGGCGAGGGTGCAAGGTATGCCAGGTGCAGTGGGCAGGTGAGGTGGGCGAGGGCGCGAGGTGTGTGGGGCCAGGTTCAGCAGGCGGGCGAGGGTGCAAGGCAGGCAAGGTGCAGCGTGCGTGCAAGGCATGCAGGGCAAGGCAGGTTCAGCACGCAGGCGAGGGTGTGAGGCAGGCGAGGTGCAGCGTGCGTGCAAGGCGTGCAGGGTGAGGTAGGTTCAGCACGCGGGCAAGGCGGGCATGGCAGGTTCAGCACACAGGTGAGGGTGTGAGGCAGGCAAGATGCAGCTTGCGAGGCAGGTGTGGCAGGTTCAGCATGTGGGCGAGGGTGCTAGGTGCAGTGTGCGTGCAAGGTGTGCAGGGCGTGGCAGGTTCAGAACACATGCGAGGCGTGTAGGCGAGGCAGGCGGGTGTGCCAGGTTCAGCACGTGGACACGGGTGCAAAGCAGGCGAGGTGCAGTGTGCGCGCAAGGTGTGGCAGGTTCAGCACAGTGCAAGGCGTGTATGTGAGGCATGCGGGTGTGCCAGGTTCAGCACATAGGTGCGGGTGCAAAGCAGGCAAGGTGGTGTGCGTGCAAGGCGTGTGTGCAAAGCGTGCGGGTGTGCCAGGTTCAGCACATGGGTGCGGGTGCAAAGCAGGCAAGGTGGTGTGCGTGCAAGGCGTGCAGGGCGTGGCAGGTTCAGCACAAGTGCAAGGCGTGTGTGCGAAGCATGCGGGTGTGCCAGGTTCAGCATGTGGGCGAGGGTGTGAGGTGCAGTGTGTGCGCAAGGCGTGCAGGGCGAGGCAGGTTCAGCACACAGGTGAGGGTGTGAGGCAGGCGAGACGCAGCTTGTGAGGCGGGTGTGGCAGGTTCAGCATGTGGGCGAAGCAGGCGAGGTGCAGTGTGCGTGCAAGGCGTGCGTGCGTGCCAGGTTCAGCACACGTGCGAGGCGTGCAGGCGAGGGGGGCACACACCCGGGGGGCCACGCACCGAGTCCTTGAGGGCCAGGAAGCAGTGGCAGATCCAGCGCCGGGTGGTGCCGTCGCGGCAGATGTAGGAAAAGGCCTTGTCGAAGTTGCGGTCGGGGGCGCAGAACGAAACCTTCTCAATGGTCTGGTCCACGATGAGATCCTGTGGGGCAGGGGGGGCATAAGATGGAGGCAGTGCATCCCCCCCGCCTCAGCCCAGGGGGACACTCTGCATGTCCGCGGGGCTCCCCCTGAGTCTATGTGGGGTGGGGGATGGCAGGACCCCCCCCGGCTCCCCAGTGCCCCATAACCCCCACTAGCCGTTCCCCCCACAATCCCCAGTCCCTCCCCCCGCACCCCTCTGTACCTTTGTTTTCTCGTCGACGACCCGCAGCCCGTCAGCCGACACCCACAGAACCGACTTCACCAATTTGCGCCCGCTCTGCAATTGGGGGGGGGTGTGTGTCAGTGGGGCACACTAGAACCCCCCCAGCCCATCCCTCACTCCTGAGCCCTCTGCCCCACGGCTGGGGGGGAACCAGTTCAGAGACTATAGAAATCTCTCAGCCCCCAGGGCTAGCGGGGAGGTAACGGGGGGATGATGGGTGGCTGGGGAACTCGGGGTAGAGAAGGGGGTTGAAGGAGGAGGTGCTGGGGGGCCCATCTGGCCCAGATCTGCCCCCCTCCCACCGTGCCAGCTGCACTCACTGTTTTCAGCTTCTTCACGGCCTCTTCGCACACGTGCATCCCCCGCGACTCCTCCACCTCCACGTGGCCCAGGTACTGTGGGAGGCAGAGGTCAGAGCCAGGCCACCCCCAAGCAAGATCCCAGCGCCCCACTACTCACCATGCCCCAGCGCCCACCCCTGGTGCAGGACTCCTGGGTTCCCTGCAGGGAGGGGGAGGAGCTGAGCAGGCCCATGTGTGTGGGATGAGGATGTGCAAATCCTGGGCACACATGTTTGCATCACAGGGAAGTTATTGCAAACATGGGTATGCAAGCCAAGTGTGCAACCCCCAGCCCAAGTGTCCCCCCAACCCACATGGGCGAGGCAAGCGTGCAC
This sequence comes from Chelonoidis abingdonii, assembly GCF_003597395.2. NCBI lineage: Eukaryota > Metazoa > Chordata > Testudines > Testudinidae > Chelonoidis > Chelonoidis abingdonii. The sequence goes on from NC_133779.1 coordinate 1,437,994, forward strand.
ACCCTGGCCTTTGAGAGCAGAATGGGTAACCCCCTGGCCCAAGTGTGCCCCAACCCACATGTGCCAAGCGTGCAACCCCACAGCCTGTGTGAGCCGAGTGTGTAAACCCCTGGCCCAAGCGTGCCCATGGATCTGTGTGCACCCTGTTGAGCCAAGCCTGTGCATGACACTGGGCATGTGTGTGTAAGATGCTAGTGCACAGGTATGCAAGTGGAGGGTGTGCCAGACGTGCCAGTCTGTGGGACTCACCCACTCTTGTGCCAACGTGTGTGAGCCCACCCGTCTGACTCACCCGCACGGGGAAGCTGCACTTGCCCCGGCGCACGGCCTCCTCGTCTGCCTGCCACTGGTGGGGCCGGCTGGCCTCGGGGACATAGGCTGGCTTCTTCCGCCGCAGGCTCTGCCGCAGCTTGTTCATCGCGCTGCTGCCGGGGCCTGGGGGGACACGGGTGTGAGCTCCAGGCCCCTCCGCAAACATGCCCAGGGCCAGGACGCTTGGGTTCTATCCCGGCTCTGGGAGGGGAGTGGGGTCTAGTGGTTAGAGCAGGGGGGACTGGGAGCCAGGACTCCTGGGTTCTCTTCCTGGCTCTGGGAGGGGAGTGGGGTCTAGTGGTTAGAGCAGGGGGGGCTGGGAGCCAGGATGCCTGGGTTCTATCCCGGCTCTGGGAGGGCAGTGGGGTCTAGTGGTTAGAGGAGGGGGGGTGGAGCCAGGACTCCTGGGTAGAGCCCCATGGTAACACCCACCCCCAAGGGGAGGCAGCTGCCCCCAGTTAGCACCAGGGCTCGACAGCTGGTCCCCTCCCGCCACCCCAAACACCAGCTGGAGCCGGGTAGGGAGGTCAGCTGGCAACATTTGGCCACGGGGTTTGTTTCCTAGGCTCTCCCCCTGCACGCCCAATCTCCTCCAAGCATGGGGCTGGATTCCCCAGGGGGTGTCTGGGACTGGGGGTGTTGAGCCTTGGGGGAGACACCCCAGCAGCTTAAGGGAATGTGAGCGTCTCTTCCTGGGAATCAACGCAGGGCGAATTGCTGGGGGGTCCGGGCCCTGGCCTCAGACAAGCCACACCGTGGACGGTGTCTGGGCCTGGGGGTGGGACGGGCCGGGACGGACTGAAACTCAAGCTGTAAACCTAGAGAGAATCAATTGATAACAGGCCGGGCCCCCGGAGCCCCCCAATGACAGATCAAACCGCCAGCCCAGGAGACCGCCATACAGCCCCCCCAGAACCCCCAATGGACAGACCAGTCCCCGGGTCCCCCCAGCCCCCCCAGTGACAGACCAACCGCCAGGCCCAGAGACCCCCCCAGTAACAGACCAGCCCCCAGAACCCCCCCAATGACAGACCAGTCCCCGGAGCCCCCCCAATGACAGACCAACCGCCGGGCCCAGAGACCCCCCAGTAACAGATCAACCCCCCGGAACCCCCCCAATGACAGACCAACCACCGGAGCCCGGAGACCCCCCAATGACAGACCAACCGCCGGGCCCAGAGACCCCCAGTAACAGACCAGCCCCCGGAGCCCCCCCAATGACAGACCAACCACCAGACCCGGAGCCCCCCCCAATGACAGACCAACCGCCAGAGCCCCCCCAATAACAGACCAACCGCCGGGCCCAGAGACCCCCTAGTAACAGACCAGCCCCCGGAACCCCCCCCCAATGACAGACCAACCGCCGGGCCTGGAGACCCCCCAGTAACAGACCAACTGCCAGGCCCAGAGACCCCCCAGTGACAGACCAGGCCCCGAAGCCCCCCCAATGACAGACCAACCGCCGGGCCCAGAGACCCCCCAATGACAGACCAACCGCCGGAGCCCAGAGACCCTCAGTAACAGACCAGCCCCCGGAGCCCCCCCAATGACAGACCAAACGCCGGGCCTGGAGCCCCCCCCAATGACAGACCAGGCCCCGGAGCCGCCGGGCCCAGAGCCCCCCCAGTGACAGACCAAACGCTGGGCCCAGAGCCCCCCCAATGAAAGACCAGCCCCCGGAGCCCCCCCAGTAACAAACCAGCCTGCCCACCCCCTGAAGGGCTGAGCTCCCTGAGCTCAGGCCAGGTCCGGGAGGGGGATATAAATATTTCCCCCCCCCCACTGGGGCTGGCACCGCAGGAAGTGGGGGAGGAGCTGGGGGGTCCCGGCCCCGACTGCTCCCATGGAGCAGAGCCCAGCAGACGCCTCGCCCAGGGATCCGTGTGGCACAGCCGCTGGGCCCCACTCTGGGGACACCAGAACCCCCTCATGCCAGTCGCCACTGGTGGTGGCTCCCCCTGCCCCTCATGTACCCCAGTGCCGGAGGTGGCCTGCAGGGACCCCAGGGCAGAGCTGAGCGTGGGGACCGGCTCCGGCTGGGATGCAGCCCTGCCCGCGGGGGCAGCTCCAGGGGGCTCTGAGGGCCAGTTCCCCTGCTTGATCTGTTCCAGATGTGGCCACGCAGGGTGGGCTGGGCGGAGCTGCATTTCTGTGGGCACCTGCCAGGGCCCAAGGCAGCTTCGGATCAAAGTTCCTGACCCACTGGGGGTGGGGAAGGGCTATGCCAGTCACAGGGAAACTGAGTCACGGGACGTGGCCGACCTCACGATGACTCACTGACAGCCTGGAACGGAACCCGAGAGCCCTGACTCTCTCTCCCCCACAACCAATGGACCTCACTCCCCCACCAGAGCTGGGGGAGAACCCAGGAGTCCTGGCTCCCAGACAGCCCCCCCCACTCTAACCACTAGCCCCCACTCCCCTCCCAGAGCTGGGAGAGAACCCAGGAGTTCTGGCTCCCAGTCCACCCATCCACTCTAACCACTAGCCCCCACTCCCCTCCCAGAGCCAGGGGAGAACCCAGGAGTCCTGGCTCCCAGTCCACCCCCCCCCCACTCTAACCACTAGTCCCCACTCCCCTCCCAGAGCCAGGGGAGAACCCAGGAGTCCTGCTGTTCCCCTTTGGCTGGAGGCTCCGGCAGCAGCTGGCCTCCGACGTGGCTCGAACGGATGCTCATAATTCCAGATAGTTTCCCAACTTCCTGTTGGCTCCCGGACGGCGTCTGGCACCCCTTGAGCTCGGCCAGGTCGGCTCTGGGGAACTCAGCGGCTGCCTCTACCAGGGGCCGGGGAACCGTGAGTGCTTCCTGCAGGCCCCCCTGCGGCAAGCTCCCCACTCTGCCCCAGCAGCCCCACTGCCAACCATCTGCCCCAGGCCCTGAACTCCAGGAAAAACCCCACAGCCCACCCCCCCCTCCACCTCGGCTGGGCTCCACGGGGGAGGTGACCCGGCAGGGAGCCAGGGATTCGCACCCCATCTGCATAGGGAAACTAAGGCACAGAGCAATCACAGCGGCCGAGTTCAGCACTGCGGAAGCAGCAGAGGATTCTGCTAGTTCACCCGGGGAGATGTCAGAGCCCGACGTCTGTACAGACGAGACAGGATGAATCGCAGCCGTCTCTGGGGAGGGGCAGGGGGACCAGTTAGCCTGGGACCTGGCGCCGAGGTGCAGCCGTCTCTGGGGCGGGGCACGGGGACCAGTTAGCCCGGGACCCGGCGCCGAGATGCAGCCGTCTCTGGGGCGGGGCAGCTGTTTACGCAGGGAGCTCTCCCCTGCTGTTCCAGGCGTGGCAAGGACCAAGCTCCACAATGTGTTCGGACTGCACAGAAACACGACCCTCCTAACGTTCCCTCAAAGCACTTCCCAGACGTCACCCCTGCTCCGCGACCAGGGAACAGAGACCTGACAACCACTCATCCCTGAACCCTTCATGTCCTGGGCCCCGCCGCGCCGGGGAGCGAACCCAGGAGTCCCGCCGCGCCGGGGAGCGAACCCAGGAGTCCCGCCGCCTGGGCCCCGCCGCGCCGGGGAGCGAACCCAGGAGTCCCGCCGCCACTGGGTTCCCCCCCCACACGCCCTTGCCCGAGCTGAGGTTAAAGCCCCGCGCACCCCCTGCCCGCTTGCAGCCAGCCCTCCCAGCAGATGCCGATACCCGGGGACCCAGGCGCCCAGCCTTTCCCACAGCGGTGCGCTAATTCGACCGCACAGCAGACCCTGACAGTAAGTGCTGCTGGGACAGGCGCCTCCCCGAGCAGACCTGGCAACCACCGGTGCAAAGATAAAATCCCTCGGCTTCCCTGCCCTCCCTGGGCTCCTGAGTCATGGGATCAGGGCCGCGTGATTAGGCCAAAATGGGAGGGCGGGGGTCTTTTGTATATGCTGGGATACGCCAATCTCGACGCCAGCCAAATCTGTACATCCCCAGGCCGGCTGGCAACCGCCCTCGTTCCCAGAGCAACACGCCCCAGCCTGGGATTTACCAGCCGGCACCGGGCCAAGTCGAGGGGTCAGGGAAGGGGGGGGTCTGCATGGGGAGAGGCCCATTGGTTATGGGTGCCGAAATATTCTCTTCTTCCCCGCCGGGGGTCTGCATCCTGCAACGAGCGCTCAGTCACCCCGTGTCGGTGTGCACCCTCAAAGTAAGTTGTTCAGGGAGAGTAGTCGGCCCTTCCTCCATGGACCATTGCCCACGCAGCCGCTGCCTGTGTGCCAGTTCCCCAGCCATTCTGGAGTGGCCTGAGTCCACGGTTTGTCACACGTCCCTGGAACTGCCCGGTGGTCATGGTGCAACCTCGTTGATTTTCTTTGCAGCAACCGAAGGGCGGGCAACAGACGTCGTGGGGAGACCTAAATCCGTTCTCCCCGCCGACACAGCTCCTCTGTCCGCCACCCTGGAGCGGGAACCCACCCATGCGACAGATTCATATCTCGCCCTTCCCGCTCCGATCCAGACAGACCCGGGGCCCACCCACCGGCCACGGGCATGCCGCGGGCCAGGCGAGGGGGCGTCAAGGGCGGCGGCTGAGGCCATTGATCGCGACGGTGTCGTTTAGGCTCAATCGCCCAGCACCGCGCCTTGCACGGCTCAGCCCCCCATCGCCGCTGGCCTGGTCTCAGGCCCGAACACAGTCTGCCGATCATGCAAACGCCACCTAGAAATAACTTTGGACACTTTACTCCCCCTTGGGCTCCCTCCTTACTGGGGGTGGAGCAATGTCCCTTTTCAGGACTACACCCCCCCCCACCCCGCTACTGCATCAACTCTCTCGCCCGAGGGCCAGCCCCTCCGTTTCCCCAGGCCTAGGCGAAGGGGACCAAGCCTGGGGGGCAGCGGGCACAGGACTACCGCTTCTCCTGTATGTGTTTGAGGAAAATATCGGGGGGCCAGATCCAGCCCAGGTCATAGTTCCTTCCGGGACCTGCACCGCGCTGTGGGCCCCGCTCCGCCCCGCCATTGCCGCAGGTAATATACCATCGGTCCCCCCGAAGGCAAGGAGAGGCGGGGGGCGGTCCCGCTGTGCCAGAGCCCCCGTTGCAGCGACGCTCGAGGAGAGGGGGCCGGGAGGGCAGTTCGGAGCGGCCCCTTGTCCGAGATGTTGGCGGGGGGTATGACACCGTGCACAAATCGGGATCGGGCCCCTTACCCGGTCGCTGTGCTCCGCAGACAACCCGAGCGCCCCCCGGCTTCCGGCCGCGCTGCTTACGTTTAGACGCACGCGCCGCCGCCCTTCTTCCCCGGGCAGCATTCAGCGTGGCACGCCCCTGCCCTCCATATGCCAAACAAAGACGCGTACAGCAAGCCTCCTGCGCGACGTTCTACACAGGCCCGCCCCTTTGGCATCTCCTTCCCAGGGCTCGCAGCTAGCTTCCATTGTGTGAGATCGCATGATTGCAAATAGTCTCATGTATTGGACACCACTCTGCCTTTCCTCCGTTAAGTACAAACGGCCTCAGCCCCACCCGGCTTCTTTTCCTATTGGTCTTAGGCTCGATTAATATGCAAATAAGCCCTGCGGATGACTCAATTTCCCTTTTCTTCCGCTGCAAGAGTCTGTCAGCCCTGCTCCCATCTGGCCTCAGGCTCCATGCATATGCACATTCACCTCCCATCCCTTGATAGGCACGACGGTTTGGCCCCCAGACTGGGCCCTGGGGTAGTAAGCAGGCGGGGGCCCCTTTGGCCCTTGGGCCACCTTCCATCAGCGAACACCGGACCCCCAGACCGGACCCATCACTCGCCACCACACTGCGTCTCACCCTGCGACTATTCGTGCACCCTGCCAGCCAGCAGTGAGAGATTGCCCCCTCCCCCCCGTTCCTTGAGCCCCCCCAGAGCTGGGCAGCGATGTCCTCCCAGCCGTGTGTTGCCCGCAGAGACAAGCCCCACTCGGGGTGCTGCCAGTTGTGATTGGAAACCCAGCCCCTCTCTTGGCTCTCCTGCGTGGGTGGGACAAGCCCGGTGCGCGCTAGCGGGGAGAGAAGATTTACTTGTCAGCCTGGTGTTTGCAGGCTGCTCGTGGAAGGCCTGTGCCCAGCATCAATTAACGTCAGCCTGCTGCGGTCGTAATTATTCCCCCGCTGTGGGAAAGGCCTGGCTGCCTGGGCCCCCGGGTAATCTCACTGCTCTGGGGAGGGGCTGGCTGCAGGTCGGGGGCAGTTGGGGCCTGGGCTTTACCTCAGCTCTGGCAGGCCGGTGGGGGGGAAACCCATGGGTTTCCCCCCCACCGGCCTGCCAGAGCTGAGGTAAAGCCCAGGCCCCAACTGCCCCCGACCTGCAGCCAGCCCCTCCCCAGAGCAGTGAGATTACCCGGGGGCCCAGGCAGCCAGGCCTTTCCCACAGCGGGGGAATAATTACGACCGCAGCAGGCTGACGTTAATTGATGCTGGGCACAGGCCTTCCACGAGCAGCCTGCAAACACCAGGCTGACAAGTAAATCTTCTCTGGGGGGGCGGAACTGTGAGCCGGGATGGGGTTGTTTGCTCACACGGGAATGAGAACACTGCCTGGCTGGAGCATCGTTCCAACCCACCGGGCAGCACCGCGACAGCCTACATGGGGCAGGACTCCTGGGTTCCCTCCCCAGCTCTGGGAGCAGGGTCTGGCGGGTGGAGCAGGGGGCCGGGTTGGACCCAGGACTCCTGAGTTCCCTCCCCGGCTCTGGGAGCAGGGTCTGGTGGGCAGAGCGGGGGACAAAGGGGTTGGACCCAGGACTCCTGGGTTCCCTCCCCGGCTCTGGGAGCAGGGTCTGGTGGGTAAAGCGGGGGGCCGGGTTGGACACAGGACTCCTGGGTTCCCTCCCGGGCTCTGGTGGGCAGAGCGGGGGGGCTGAGAGCCAGGACTCCTGGGTTCTCTTCCAGCTCTGGGAGTGCGGACCAGGAATCTGGACAGCGGGGGGTTGTGCCCATCTGTCAGCCAGGCGATAATCGGTTGTGAGCTGAACTAAATGAAGTTGGCCCAGGGGATTAGCGCTACAAAGGAGCCCCCGCGCGGCAGGAAAGGGTCGCTGTGGCCCTGGGATGAACGTGCCAGAGCTGGGGATAGGATCCGAGAGTCCTGCCTCCCAGCCCCCCCCAATGCTGGGGCCCTCCAGACCCCACTAACACTAAAGACCAATGAATGACCCCATGGCCAGGAAGCAACTGCCAGGGCCCAGCCTTGCCCCCAGCTCTATGGGCTCGGCAGAGGAGGGGGTGGTTAGGGTGTGATGCCCCATCCTGCTGGCCCAGTCAAGGGAAGCGAGCCGGGTCCTGGGGGGCACAGACTCGAGAGAGCTGAGTTCCCTGCCAGCTCTGCCACTGATGACATGTGCATGTTGGTTCTCTGGGCCTCAGTTTCCCCATCTGAAAAATTGAGATGCTTCTTTCGTTAGATGGTGAGCTCTCTGGGGCTGGGCTTGTCCCACGCTGTGTCTGGGCGGGGCCCCAGTCTCGGCTGGGGTCTGGGCAGCGCCCAGCCCGACGGGCCCCCAATCTCGGCTGGGGTCGATCGTTGGTCCTGTGACCTAAGAGATTATTTCAGCATGAGACAGTCAGGTCCAGCCACGGCCGCCCGGGTGGAGCTGCGGAAAGTGAACCATCTGGAGCTGGGTTCTGCACATCCTTGTGGTGGGAAAATCTGCCGTGTTCTCGGGAGCTGCCGTGACGTTAGCCGGAAATAAAATGCTCAGATTAAAACCAGCTGCCTGCTCCTTGTGCGGCTACTGGGGAATGGGCCATGGGGCCTGTCCCCTCTGGGGGGCGCTGGCTCTGACCCAGCCCCAGGGTGGGGACTGGCTGGCTCAGGGGGGCAGGGAGTGGGGCTGAGCCTGTCCCCTCTAGCGTAGGAGCCTCTGCCTGGGGCCCAGCAGGGCAAAGTGCCAGCTCCCGCTGTTGGCAGAGATGGCAGCGGGAGCTGGCTTCCCGGGGGGGGTGTGCATGGCCGGGAACTCGTCTCCAGCATGCTGGGCTCCCCGGGGATTCGGCAGTTCCTGGAATCGGCTCCCTCGCGATGCTGGGAGGCGCTGGGCAGCCGGCCGGGGCTCGTTCGCTCCCTGCTCTGGGGCTGGATTGGGCCCAGTCCTGTGCGCCTGGAGGCTGAAGACGGGAGATCAAAGCCTTGGAAAGAGACCAGAAGCGCCTGCTGCCATCACGGGGCCGGAATCTGGGACACTGGGATGGTGCAGAGCTGGGGGTGGGAGGGGCTGCAAAGACAGGGGCCCAACGCAGGGGGACCCTAAACTAGGCATTGCGTTTATGTCTTTGCCTGGCTCTGCAGGAACCAGCTGGGGCTGCAGGACTCTGCCCCCCAAGTGCCCCGCAACCAGCTGAGCCAGCTCCTGCCCCCCACAGCCCTCTCTGCGGGGGCAGCAGTAGCGGGAGGAAGGGTGGGCACGTGGAATCGGGACCTCCGACTCAGGGAGGGGGGAGCATCAGGAGAAGAAATGGACAAGGCCCAACCCAGGTGCCAGGATTTAATGTGCAGGACAGCGACGCTTGCGGGCACGGCCTGGCAGGGCTACGGGCACAGACATCTCCCAGAGCTCGGCTGAGTTCCCAGCCCACGGCAGTGAGGGCTCCGGTTGCTCAGGGCTGCAGATCAGCCAGGTGCTGGGTGCAGGGAGGTCCGGTTTGGGGTCCCAGGCTCCGCCCCGACGCTAGGCTCCCCGCTCCCGGGCCCAGTACTGCCTGTAGAGCTCCTGGAAGAGGTCGTGGCAGGGGATGCGGGAACGCAGGTGGGCACAGAGCAGGAAGCAGCCGGCCAGCTTGCGGTGCAGGGCGTAGCTCTCCTCGGGGGGTGGCGTCAGCCGGTGGCGCAGCATGACGGGGATCAGGGCCTGCACCCGCCGCGTGGTGCTCTGGACGCTGAAGTCAAAGAGTCCCGGGGTGGAGAAAGGCTCCCCCAGGATCATCACCGTGTCCACGTGCGCCTCCTCGAACTCCTGGGCACGGGGGGCAGGGGTTAGCGCCGGGGGAGGGGGGCAGTGACTGAACAGCCAAGCCCCTGCACAGAACCCCCCAGCTCTGCCGGTGCCCCTCACTCCCGACCCGCAGCCCCTGCTCTCCTGGCCCTGGGCTCCCCTCCCCACACAGCCCTGCTGGTGCCCCTCACCCCCGACCCACAGCCCCTGCTAGCCCAGCCCTGCCCACCCTCAGAACCGCTCACTCCCGACCCACAGCCCCACCCTCCCAGCTTGGGGTCTCTGCTCGGCCCCCAGCACACATCCAGCCCGGCCGCTCACCTTGGTCTCAAAGCCCGTCACAAACTTCAGGTCTTTGGATTTCTGGAGCACCTTGGCCCTGTCCCTGTCGGCTGCAGCTTTTATCACCTGCGGCAGGGAGGGGCCAGGTGAGAACAAGCTGCAGGGCACCCCCTAGCAGCAGCCCTGCCTGCCAGGGGAGAGCGCCCCCTGCTGGGTCCCCTCCCCTGCAGCACAGCGCCCCCTAGGGCATCAGCCCAGCACCGACTGCCAGGGGAGAGCACCCCCTGCTGGGCCCCCCACCTGCAGCACAGCGCCCCCTAGGGCCTCAGCCCAGCACCGACTGCCAGGGGAGAGCGCCCCCTGCTGGGTCCCCTCCCCCACAGCACAGTGCCCCCTAGGGCATCAGCCCAGCACCGACTGCCAGGGGAGAGCACCCCCTGCTCGGCCCCCCACCTGCAGCACAGCGCCCCCTAGGGCCTCAGGCCAGCCCTGCCGGTCAGGGGAGAGCACCCCCTGCTGAGTCCCTGTCCCAAATCACAGCGCCCCCTAGTGCCACACTTGTTCCCAGGCCAGCTGGATTTCCCAAGTAGGTCTCCCCGCCCTGGCCCCGACCTGGACCAGCCCTGTGGAGGCAGCGAGATGGACGCAGGATCCAGGCTGGGTGGCACTAGGCTGCTCAGGCACCAGTTCCCACGAATACTCACACAAAGGAGGAACTAAGGGTCACGTGCCCCAAGGGTGCCCAATTCCTGGCTGCCCATAAACCCGAATTCCCTGAGGCACCCAGCACCATCCCAGACAACAGCCTGGCCCAGTGGACAGGGCACCTGCCGGGACTCAGGACTCCTGGGTTCTATTCCCAACTGTGCCACTGGCCTCAGGCAACTCCCTGCCCGATGACTCAGTTTTCCATCTGTAAAAGGGGGACCATGATCCCAAGTAAAGAACCATTAGCTCCATGGATGAAAAGACGGAACGATGCAGTTGTGTAACATCAGGACCCAGCTGCTATTCTCTGTTACACAGACCCTGACCGAGATCAGGGTCCCGTCGCGCCAGGCGCCGCCCAGACCCCAACCAAGGTCAGGGCCCCATCGGGCCAGGTGCTGCCCAGAACCCGGCCGAGATCAGGGCCCTGTTGTGCCAGGCGCCGCCCAGACCCCGGCTGAGATCAGGGCCCCGTTGGGCCAGGTGCTGCTCAGACCCCGGCCGAGATCAAGGCCCCTTAGCACCAGGCACCGCAGAGAGCGTGAGAGACGGCCCCTGCCGCAAAGGGCTCCCAGTCTGAACAGACACAGGGTAGGAGGAGAAACTGAGGCACGGGGCAGGGTGCTGACTTGCGCAGATCTGGGAAGGGAATCTCTAGCCCCCAGCTCCCGCTGCCCCTAACCCCACAGGCTCCGACGCAACAGCCGGGACATCTCTGATACAGACAGGCAGGCTCCTGCGTGGCAGACAGGCAGGCAAACATGCCCATACCTCGATGTAGTGATGGGTGAACTCTCTGCTGAAGGGCCGGCTTGCTCCGAAATCCAGCAAGGTCACCTGGAACGAACGACAGAGCGGCTCAGAGTCTGCACTGGGGTGCAGCTCAGGCCTGTTCCGGGCATGGGCACCACCCCAGGAAACCCCAGGAGCGCCTGATTTCGAGCAGGGCCCCGCCCCGCACACCTGTGGAACTCGCTGCTGCTGGGCCCTGAGAACACTCCAGTGGCTGGGGCTTTGCCTGGCGCTCGGCCACAAGAGGTTTTAGCTGATGTGTTTTTATTGCCTGGACCACGGAGCGGATCTGCGAGCTCCTCGCTAGAGAGCGGACCCGATGAATAATTCAGCCGCAGAGCACGGGTTAGACTGGGATCGATACGCCCCGTGGGACGGAGGGGGAATGAAGAGGTGGAGAGGCGAGGGAATAGCCCGAGGGTAAAGGAGGAGGCTGGGCAGTGCCAGAGGAGAAGCTGAGGTGCTCCTGGCCCCCGCGCCCGAGTGCAGACAGCTCCGATGGACGTGCGGTGGGAAGCTCTGGCCCCGGGCTCCCCGCGGCAGGATCGCAGTGTGGGGGAGCTGCTTGTATTTCAGTCGGCAGGACAGTGGGTTGGCAGCTTCCCATGTTTCAAAGGGCCCATCCGACCCGCACACGCCGGAGAATGGCGCCTGGCCGTCCCCGCGCTCCTGGATGGGCTCCAGGCTGCCGTGCCCCTAGAGGCCAGGGAGGGGTCAGGAGACTACTACCTGTATTATGGTAGCCTCTCAGGCCAGGGTCCAAGGGGGTGATTACTATGTATATTACAGTAGCCCCTAAAAGCCTGGGTTGGCGGGCAATTCTTACATGTATTAAGGTAGCTCCTAGAGGCCAGGGTCCTGGGGGAGGGGGGGGGGGGCAATTACTATGTGTATTCTGGTAGTCCCTGGGTTGGGGGCGATTACTACATGCATTACGGTGACTTGCCCCAAACACACACCCCGGGGGGCGGCCCTGGATGGCAAACGCGAGGGGCAGAACTGTGGAAAGGGGGTGGGCAATTCCCCCCAGGATGGCTGGCATGGGCTCACCCACTCCCTGCAGCCCCCTGCAGGGCATGCCCCCTGCCCCCTATGGCCGCCCCCCGCAGGGGCCCAGCCCCACCTGGTGCTTGCCAGCGTCGTAGAAGAAGTTGGCCCAGTTGGCATCCGTCTGCATGAAGCGGAAGTGGAAGAGCTCCCGCAGGCTGAGGCGCAGGACGTTGAGACAGATCTGGGGGGGCAGCGGGGGAGGGGAGGGGAGTCACTGGCATGCGGGCGGTGCCTGGGGACCCCCAGGGTCGCAGGCACCTTCTCAGCAGCACTATGGGAGCTTCGATCGGGGCTCTGCCACGCCAGGCCCTGCCCCACAGGGTCAGAATCCCCACGCTGCAGATCCAGAGATGCAGGGACTGGCTCCAGGTCAAGCAGCAGCTTAGACACAGAGACAGTCAGAACCCAGGAGTCCGGGCTCCCAGCCCCTGCTCTAACCACTAGACCCCACTGCCCCCCGGGGTGGGGGGGGCAGCCCAGCTGCCATGCTTATCCCCTCACCTCATTCCGGACGTCCTGGGGCAGCTCCTGGCACTGATCCAGGGGGACGCCGCTCCCCAGCTCCATGGTCAGCACCCGCCGTGTCGTCAGCTCGCCCACCACCCTGGGCACCTCAAAGAAAGAGTCGCCGGCCAGGAGCTGCCTGGGGGTCAGCAGGACGCCGCTGGCTACCCCCACTCTCCAGCCACGAGCCCCCAGTCCCCCACCCCCAGCTCTGAACTGGTGGGACGCTGCTTCTACGGGGCTGGGCAGCCCTGCTGGGGTGGGGGGGAAGCAGTAGCCCACAGGTGGCTTATCTCAGTTGGAGCAGTGCATGCTGGGACATGGAGTCCCCAGGTGCCCCCTCAACACAGGAGCAGTGCATGCTGGGACACGGAGTGCCCAGGGGCCCCCTCACTAATGCAGGAGCAGTGCAGGCTGGGACACAGAGTGTGCAGCCCTTCCCCCGACGCATGCTGCACTGAATGTGGACTGGGGGGCCAGGACCCTGCTGCCAGCCCACAGTCCCTCCCCGGGGGCGCAGCACACGGGGCCCCAGCCCGGCTCAGTCGATACCTGAAGCTCCGGGCGCAATCAGCCTCGCGCCGGTAGTCACACTCCCACTCCAGCTCTCTCTGCAGCACCCGCAGCGTGTTGTCAGCGAAGAGGCCTGGGAAGGGCAGAGGGGGGTGAGGTCATGGGGGAATCTCCCCTGCAGCCCCCAAGAGAAGGGGGCACCAGAAGAGCAAGCCACACCCAGGGGAGGGGGCAGGCGAGACGCTGGGTAACACAGCCCCAACCCTGGGCCCAGTGCAGCCCCTTACCCGCCGGGAGCACCGCGCTGAGCCTCAGCAGCGCCAGCAGGTTCTCCACGTCGCTCCGGATGCTCTGGGCTATGCCCGGGTACTGCAGGGAGGGAGGGAGAGAGAGGCGCTGGCTTGGAGAATAGGGGGGGCAGGCACCCCCCTGCTCAGAGCCCTTCTCAACCCCCGCCCACCAGAACAGCCAGGCCACTGCCCCACTGAGGAGAAAATGAGGTACCCAAAAGGGAAGGGAGCTGATTAAGGTCACAAAGCAAGGCAGTAACAGAACTAGGAATAGAACCCAGGAGTCCTGGCTCCCAGCCCCGCCCCCGCTCTAACCACTAGTCCCCACTCCCCTCCCAGAGCCAGGAAGCGAACCCAGGCGTCCTGGCTCCCAGCCCCCTCCCGCTCTAACCACTAGATCCCACTTCCCTCTGAGAGCTGGGGACAGAACCCAGGAGTCCTGGCTCCCAGCCCCCTGTTTTAACCCCTCCCTCATGCTCCCTCTGTAATTGGCCCCAGCTACCCTGAAGCTGCCACCCAAGGTGCTCAGGGGCAAGTCCCGCTCACCTGGATCTTCATGGCCACCTCCATCCCGTCACGGAGCACCCCGAGGTGCACCTGGCCGATGGATGCCGCTGCGAAGGGCGTCTCCTCAAAGGAGGCCACCTTCTCCCGCCAGTCCTGCCCCAGCTCCTCTGCCAGCACCCTCTGAAATGCCGGGAGGGGAGAGACACGCTTAGCCAGTGTCCTGCCCTGGGGACACGCCGGAGCGTCTTGTCTCTAGAGCACCGGCTCCACGGGCCTGGGGGATCTCAGGCCCATCGCCAGCAGGAGCAACCGGGCTCTCCCTGACCCCCCGGGACACACGCTGTGGGGCGGCCGTCACTTACCCTGGTCTGCCAGGCCGGCATGAAGTCCGCGCTCTGCCGCACCCGCGCGAAGATCCGCTGCAGCTGGGGACTGAGGAAGCTGTTATCTGCGGGGAGAGGGGGGCTGGTCAGCGGGGTGCTCTGGGGCCCGGACGCACACCCCACACCCTGCCACCTGCCAGACTCAGCCCCCAGGAGAGGCAGCCGAGAGCCCCACCCCAGCTCCCTGCACCCCATTCCTGCTCGAACCCCCCTGCTCTGTACTCTCGGCCCCTATGTCAGTCACTCTATCCCCTATGGGCCCTGGGGGGCAGGGAATACACAGCATAGGGTGCTATGGGATGGATCTCAGGGGGCCGATCCTGCCCCAGAGCTGCACAGAAGGTCCCGAGCGTCACTACCCAGCCTGTGACATTTGCGTGCCCGGCCTGCGGGGCTCTCTGTGCACACCTGGCCCCTCCAGGGACGGGCCCTTCCCCAGGGCTGAGGGGAGGCCAGGCAGCGACGGGCACCTACCTTGGATACTCAGCATCTGCCCGATCTTCAGGGCAGCGCCCCGCACCTTGCACAGCGTGTCCACGATCCGTGCTGCGTTGGCCTCCGACAGGAAGGGGCTGGAGCCCAGGACGGAGCCGCTGCCGTCTGCAGAAAGCGGGCAGGGAGTGAGGTGGGGGGGTCCTAGGGCTGGCTCCTCGGGGGGCTGACACCCACATCTCAGCAACCACCGGCCCCCATGGGAGACCAATGGGCCAGCAACCCAGCCCCCTGCACCTCCCTCTGACCCCTGCCCCAACGGCGTACAGGCCACGGGGATCCAGTCTCCAGGGCTGCCCCTTTGACAGCCAGGCAGCAGCCAGCCCCCAACTTACCCCTTGGCTTCGTTTCCCCATTGAGCGAGTTCTTGGCCACCTCTGCCAGGGCCCCGATGCCCAGCCCCATCGCCAGACCTGGGGAGAGAGGCACGGGTCAGAGGGCTGCTGCTCGGGGAGCTGGGCAGAGGGGGCGAGGCCAGGGACCCTGCACAGGGCAAGCCATCGGCCAGGCCGAGAGGTGGGGTGCGCTTGCCCCTTGCTGGCTACTCACGAGCTCAGCCCTGGGCTCTTGCAGACTCTACCTCCGAAGCTGGCGAGCCGACCGACGCGCGACGCAGGCACCGTCCGCTCCCGGGCTCTCTCGCTGAGCTGGTGGGAAGAGAAGAGGGGCAGGGCTGGGGGAGGCGTCGTGTCCAGAGGAGGAGAGTGCAGGTCTGTGATGTGGGGGCTCCATTCCCAGCTCCACCACTACCCCTGCCCAGTGACCCTGGGGACGTCCCTGCCGCGCCTTGTGCCTCAGTTTCCCCTCTCGCCCCACCCCGTGTCGATCTGCGCACTCCTTGGGGCAGGGGCTGATTCTAGCTCTGTGTCTGGGGGGCCCTGATCTTGGTGGGGGTCTACACGGGCTACCGTAATGCACCTAATAACAGAGCTCCATACACAGCAAATATTTAAAAACAATGCCCAGAATTTTAATACGTGCAGAGGCTCCTTTACGGTGTCCCAAGCACACATCCTCCCCAGCCCCTTTTGGCTGTCCTGGACCAAGAGTCTAATTAAAAGACACCCCTCCCCAGCCTCCTTTCCCCGGACAGCACTCCCACCCTGTGCGTCCCCCCAGCATCTCTCACTGACCCCTCCTCACCTTCTGCCTAGGAGCCCCAGCTGCCTCCTCCGGGTCCACCTTCCGTCTGGCCTCCCGGGCTCTGCGGATGTCGTCGGGCGCGAGGGCTCCCAGCGCCGCGTCCCGATGGAAAAGCCGGCCGGGACCAAGACCGAGGCACCCGGAGCCCCTGGGGCCGGTGTGTGCTGCAGGCAGGGGGGGAGGAGCTGACTGGCCAGAAGCCCTCGGAGCTGTGGGGGGTCCCCCTAACAGAGACACGTCTGGGAGCTGCTGGGGGGTCCCATTTGGACCCGATGTACCACCTCTCTTCCTTGGGATGAGTTCCTGGGGCCCCCGGATTCCTGCCTGGAACAGGAGAATCAAGGAATGTGTCTGTGCGTGTCTGTGCACAAGTGTGCGTTCGGGTATGAGCGTGTGTGAGTGTGAGAGAAGCTTGCCCTGAATTCCCTTCACATGACCCCATGGCAGGTCATGGGCACTATCTGAACCAACCCACCCACTCTTTCCCTTGCGGAAACCCGGAGGGCGACAGGAAGAGCCAGAGTCCCAGTGCACCCTCTGTGAGGGGGTCCAGGGTGGAAATACTGGTGGACTGTCACCCCCCAGGGCGGGGAGGAGGACTGGTTACTGGGCCAGCCCTCACAGGGTCTGGATGGGTACAAGGGGATACAGCACCGAGCGCGGGACCGGAGAGCCAGAGACGTACCAGTAGAGAGAGACATGGATGGACAGATGGAGACGGGGTGGACGAATGGATACACACTGGGAGGAGAGGGACGGATGGGAGGATGGATGGATGGAGACAGGATGGCTGGAGACGGGGTGGATGGGTGCAATAGACACGGTCCGGAGAGGAGAGAGGGAGCTGGGCGGACATGCTTAAGTGGATGGATACATATTGTGAAGGGAGAGATGGAGGGGACAGGCGGTTGAAAAGGGACGAGATAGGGGTGGGACGGATGAGACGGCGGGCGGGAGGGGGGCTGGAGAGGGAGGGGGGCGACGGATGGAGACAGGAGCACAGAAGGACGGACAGGTGCAGGTGTAGGGAGAGGGGGCGAAGGACGGTGACGGGCAGGCAGACGGCGGGCGGGGGGCTGGAGAGAGGGATGGGGGGGGACGGATGGAGACGGGAGGCACAGAAGGACGCGACAGGTGCAGGTGTAGGGAGAGGGGGCGAAGGACGGTGACGGGCCAGGCGGGTGGCGGGGGGCTGGAGCGAGGGATGGGGGGACGGATGAGACAGAGGCACAGAAGGAGCGGAGAGGTGCAGGTGTAGGGAGAAGGGGGCGAAGGACGGTGAGGGGCGGGCGGGCGGGGCTGGGAGCGAGGGATGGGGGACGGATGGAGACGGGAGCACAGAGGACGGTGCAGGCAGGTGCAGGTGCAGGGAGGGGGGACGGATGAGGGACACAAGACGAAAGGTGGGGGCTGGAGCGGGGCTGAGGGATGGGGGGACGGATGAGACGGTAGGCCACAGAGGACGGACAGGTGCAGGTGGCAGGTGCAGGTGTAGGGAGAGGGGGCGAGGACGGTGAGGGGCGGGGGGCGGGCGAGAGGGATGGGGGTGGGAGTGAAGGAGATGGGCCGGGGGGACGACAGGCGGGGGCCGGGGGCTCCATGTGCTGAACAGGCTGGAGGGGCCCCACGCCCCTGACCCCGTGTGCGCTGCGCCCCCCGGCTGGGTCACTTGCACCGGCGTCGGGCGGGGCCCCCCCAGCACCTCGCCCACAGCGCCCTCGCAAGCAGCCCCCGCAAGCTCCGGCCACATGCTGCACCTGCGGGGGGGGCAAAGGTCACTGGCCGCGGCCTAGCACCCCTCCCCCACGGCCCCTCCCCACCCGGGACCTGCCCCTCCCCCACGGCCCCCTCCCCCACCCCGGGACCTGCCCCTCCCCCACCTCCGGATGACCGGCCCGCCCCGGGACCATGCCTTTCTCTAGCGCCCCTCCCACCACCCCGGACCGGCTCCCCCACGGCACCCGCGGGGGTCGCTCCTGGTTCTCACCCGGGGGTCCGCCGCCGCGGCCCGGCTCCTGCGCAGCCTCCGCTTCCAGGTTCAGTAGGGCCCCGCCCCCTCTGGCGCGAGGACCAATCAGGACCCTGTCCCGCGTGACTGCCGCCACGGACAGCCAATAGGAGAGAGCGAGAAGGGCGAGGCCCCGCTCCTGCTGGAGTCTGGGGCGCGCCCGTGGTGTTGGGGCGGGGCAATGCACGCGCGTGTGCACACTCGCAGAGCCTTTGCACACTCGTCGCACACTTCATGGCCCTTCCACACTCACTGCAGCAGGGCATGGTCATTGCAGCGTGGAAGGGGGTAGCTCAGTGGTTCCAGCAGATGGCCTGCTAAACCCCCGGGGGAGGGGCTGAGCTCAATCCTTGAGGGGGCACTTAGAGGGTAAAAATCTATCTGGGGATTTGGTCCTGGTGTGAGCCGGGGGTGATATATAACTTACCGGTGCCACGAATCACTTTCCGTGGGGGACTAGACCTCCTGAGGACCCTTCCAACCCTGAGATTCTATGACACACTAATCGCACGCTTGCTGGTTCATTGCACAGTAATTGCACACTCCCCAGTTCATTGCATGCTCACTGGCCCATTGCACACTATGACACACTAATCACACACTCCCCAGTTCATTGCACACTTGCTGGTTCATTGCACACTAGTCACACACTCCCCAGTTCATTGCATGCTCACTGGCCCATTGCACACTATGACACACTAATTGCACACTCCTCAGTTCATTGCACACTTGCTGGTTCATTGCACACTAGTCACACGCTCACTGGCCTATTGCACACTTGTCCAGCTCCTTGTTCACTTCATGATGCTGCCCATGGGTCCTGGTCAGCCCTGGGGCCAGTGGCTGGATTCAGGCCTGTGTAGAGCTGGGATGTGGCTGACCCCGTCCCTGGGGTGCCTTCCCCTCCCTCTCCCCAGCACAGTTTGGGCTGAAAGGTTAAAAACTACAATACTCTTGTCCGGGCACCTGGGGGTGAAAGGACGAGTTGGGGAGACCCCGGCTCTGCCCCCAAGAGACAAAGGCCTCCTGGGCCCCAGCTCCCTGCACGTGTGACCTTTGCAGAGTCTGTGCCTTACGCCACAACAAAACCGGGGCCATGTTGTCACTGGGCCACACATAAAGGCTGCTCCAAACTCCAGGACAGGAAGGACTCCAAGGAGACAAGAACCCAGCCCCAAGGTCCATCCCCATCCCCTGGCCACCTGAGCAAAAGGAGAATCCCCATTAGCTATTAGCAGTACAGGACTTATGACACTAGAAAAGGTCCATCAATGGCTATTACCCAGGATGGGCAGGGATGGCGTCTCTGGCCTCTGTTTGCCAGAAGCTGGGAATGTGGACAGGGGATGGATCACTTGATGATTCCCTGTTCTGTTCATTCCCTCTGGGGCGCCTGACATTAGTCACTGTCAGCAGACAGGACACTGGGCTAGATGGACCTTTGGTCTGACCAGGCATGGACGTTCTTATGTTCACAGATGAGCATTTAGGATTGCAACACATATACACAGAGCAGGGGGAGGCAGGGACACACCCACACACCCCACCACACCCACACATGCACACACCAAGCAGGGCTCAGCCCCTCCAGCAGGGGGCAGCAGGGACGGACACACACACACACACACACATACACACACGGGGTGGGGACAAGGGACACACACAGACAGTGCCACCTGTTTCATCTGAAGACCTCAAAGCAAGACAAGGACCCAAGAAGAGACAAGACAATCTCCAGTCACCCTTGTGCGAGACACAGTCAGGCCAGGCAAACCTCTGAGGTGGGAATGGAGACCATGGCTTGGAGCTGAATTCAGTTTGGTTGAAAGAAGCAACTTAGTACAGAATATGTGTGTGTGTGGGGGGGGTCACTGCTGTCCCCTCCTGGAGGGGCTGAGCCCTGCTCTGTGTGTGTGTGAGAGATGACCCCAGAGTTATGGGACCTGCACAAGGAAGAACAGCTGGACTCAAATCTGAGGCAAAGACCCTGATTTATTCACTTCTTTCATTCCAGATGTGTGGAATTAGAACATAATTACCCCTCCCCCAACCTTTCCTCCTAATGAAAACTAAGGCCTTTGGACAGAACCAGGGACACTCCCCGACCAGAGCCAGGGACAGAACCCAGAAGTCCTGGCTTCCAGCCCCCCTGCTCTAACTACTAGACCCCACTCCCCTCCCAGAGCCAGGTAGAGAACCCAGGAGTCCTGGCTCCCAGCCCCCTGCCCACTCTAACCACTAGATCCCACTCCCCACCCAGAGCTGGGGACAGAACCCAGGAGACATCCCAAGAACTGCATGACACACAACAATCATGAGATTTTTGTTTTTAATAATATATTTTGGAATCTTATTTGTGGTTCTGGTTTCAGAACCTGCAGCTTGCAGGTGCTTCATGTTTACAAGCTGTTCTCCAAGCCCACCAGGGCTAGCAACCAGCAGGCAAATCAACAGGACCTCCCCATAATAACAATGGGGATTGGAAAGTCCATCTCAGGAGATTGGGGAGCCTGACCCGTGGTGCAAACCCCTCAGGATTTGGGGCATGTGCTTCATGAAATGAAATCTCAGGATTTTAAACAGAATCTTGGGATTTTGGGCACATGAGTTTCGAGCTCTCGGGGATGGGGATGCTGCAAAGACCAGGGCGTAAGTGACGTCAGCCCCGCTGTGCCGGGGTGCGCTTATCCTGAGGCGTTGGGAGACTGATGGTGCAGCAATTCCATCCCACCATGATCTGCGGGCTGGGGGGAGCTTTGTTGTAGCTTCAGGGCTGTGGCCTGGTTTGCCATCTCACACACACACACCCTGGGGTTTGTTGGGACCCACCCAGCTGCTCTCATTTGTTATGGCTGGTCCCTTGGCTGGGCTAGCGGGGATATTGGTCTTTGTGTGTGGGTTGTGTGCGTGCGCAAGGGTTGTCTTTATGTCTCCAGGTGTGCATGATGTCTGTGCGTGGTGTCTGTGTTTGTGCGTTGTGTCTGGGTGTCATCTCTGCATCTACGTGTGTCTGTGTTTGTGTTGTCTCTGTGTCTGGGTTGTGTATCTGCATGTCTCTATGTTGTCTCTGTGCGTTGTCCTTGTCTCTGTATATTGTGTCTGTGTTTGTGTAATCAGTATGTTGTCTTTGTGTCTGTCTGTGTTTGTGTGTTACATCTGGGTGTCATCTCTGTCTCTGTGTTTGTGTGATCTCTGGGTGTTGTCTCTGTGTCTGGGTTGTCTATCTGCATGTCTCTCTGTGTTATCTCTGTCTCTGTGTTGTCTCTGTGTTTGTGTTATGTGTGTGTTGTCTCTGTCTCTGGGTTGTCTCTGTGTTTGTGTTATCTGTGTGTGTTGTCTCTGTGTCCATGTTGCATGTCTCTGTGTTGTGTCTGCCTGTGTTTGTGTGATCTCTGTGTCTGTATGTTGTGTGTGTATCCGCCTGTGTGGTGCCCCTGGCCTGCATCCCCCTTTCAGTCCCCTCAACCCTGATCATTTTTCCCAAGCAGCCAGGGCCACGACCCATCTCTGCCCCCTCCCCGCCACCCCGCAGCACAGCCCAATGTAGCACTGACCAGGGCTGGCTCCATCCGCGCACCCTTGGGGGGCTCAGATCCCCCAGTGCCAGCCCTGGGCTGGCCTGACCCAGCAGGCCCTGCAGGGAAATGACACACGAGTGAGAAGCAAACGGAAGCCAGGTGGGTGGGAAGGGGGAAAGGAGCCGACAGTCCTGATGGGGCCAGCGGTGTGGGCTAGGCTGGGCAATTGCCGGCTAGATGCCTCCATCTCTTTGCTCTGAAGCAATGGGCAGGGGATACTGGCCGAGCCGAGTCTGGGGTCTGATCCACCACGGCAGGGGGCTGGGAGCCAGGGACCTGCTCTGGTCCAAGGGGAAGCCAGACACTGGGCTGGTGCCGGCGGAGAACCAGGAGCACAACAGGTCCCTGCTGCAGCCGAGGAAAATCCCAGCTGAGTCAATTTCCATTTCTCTGCTCCAGAGTGGGCACGAGGGGGGTGGGGGAGAGCCAGCACTCCTGGGTTCTCTTCCAGCTCTGGGAGGGGAGTGGGATCCAGTAGTAAGAGCAGGAGGGGGCTGGGCGCCAGGACTCCTGGGTTCCTGGCTCTGCCACTGACTCCCTGTTTGCCCATGGGCAAGTCCTTGTCCCGTCTCTTTGCATCAGTTTCCTGCTCTGTCACGGGGGCGAGGCCAGGGACAGGAGCGACGCCCGGGCCCCAGCGCTGGGTGCGACGAGGCAAAGGGCCATTGCGTAACCTCTTGGGACGGCGTTTCCTGGGCGTGGGTACGTCACGGGTCACAGGCCGGTGTGTGCCGAGCAGCGGGGCCAGGCACAGGATGCACCATGCTGCCGGCAGGACTGGACCCAACCAGTGTCCGGTCTCCCGGTGGTACCGAGTGCTCTTCACCCCCTGGCACCCTCTGCATTTTACTTTGTTCTGCCCCATTTTCCTGTCACCAGCTCAGCAAAACAGTCTCCAGGCTTCCCCGGCCCCGATCCTCTCCTGCCTTCTGGCCTTTAAATGGGCCAGGGTCAGTCTAAAACTAACACAAACAAGAGTAAAAAATAAGCTCCAAGCCCCTGGCCAGTTTCTGTGGTTTGCCCATGACACTAGTGGGCTGTTTTTAATGACACGCTACCGGTTTCTGCCATGAAAGCCCCAGACAAACCCGGGCAAGTGACTAACCGTCAGTGTCACTCTTCCCTGGGTAATGAAAGTGAACAAAATAAAATACACCTGGGCCAGAAAAACATCTGGCGGGATTTCCCCTCCGCTCTCGTTCTAGGAAGCTCTGCCTTTACCTGTGATGACAGCAGGTTTGTAAACGATCGGACGTGAGTTTCTGCAGCTAATGGCGTCCCATGTGAGACACGAAGGGCTTTTCGACACACACGGGTTGTACTGTGTAAGTGTCCCTGGCCAGAGGCTGCGTTCAGATCGGAAGATCCCAGGGTTGTCTGACTGGCTGGCTGGCTGGGTGTCCCTCTGAAGCCTGGATGTTGGAGACAGGGGTAGCCCCCGGTGCGGCTGCTTCCTCCCATCCCAGCAGGGCTTCTTCGAGAAACAGGATCTGGTTTATGGAAGAATCTTCCATCAACCTCGCTGTGTCTATGCTGGATCGGCTCAGAGCCCTGGGCGACGTCACCACTGGCCCGGGACACAAACCGCCTGTGGGGAAGGCCCAGGTCGGTGACAGAAGCAGCTGACTGCAGCCAACGCCTGGAATTTCGCATTTCCTGGCTCCTGCTACCCTGGTTTCAGAACCGCGACCAGAGGGACTTTGTGGGAGGAAGTCCTGGCCAGGGCCCAGCTCTTCCTGACAAGAGAGATTTAAAAAACCATCAGCGTGCCCAGAGTTGGGGCATGGAAATTGCATCAGGACAGAGCCTCTGGCCATATTTGCTGATGACCCAGGCCGCTGGCGAGGGTGGGGACTGGCTCGCTGCCAAGCCCCCACCCACCCTGCCACTCAAATGAGGAGGAAGCGATGATGTCTTGCGCCGCGCCCGTGTGGGGGGGTCGGGACCAGACTGGCATGTGCCGACGCCGCGGGTGGAAGTGCTGACGCAGGCCGCTGAGCAAGGGGCCTGCCGGGCAGCGTTCATCTCGGTGTGGCCGTGTCCCCTCTGACACCCGTCCCATTGCTTGGTGACTAACGTGCCCCCTGCAGCTCTCATTACCCAATGCAGTAACCCCTGGGGGGCATCCGCAGCCCAGCGTGAGTCACCGCCCGTCTCCCTCTCCCCCCGTCCCTCTGCCAGCTACTGGGAGAAGCCGCAGTGTCACTGGGCTGTCGGGTAAGAGGCCACACCTGGTGCTGGCTGTCACGTGGGCCAGGCGATTCAGTCCTCAGCCCGACCGGCACCTGCCCGGGCATCTCCCTTTCCTCAGCAGCTGCTGGGAAGTGAACCACAGGCCCGTAGCCATCACTGGCCGGCTGCTGGTGCAGAGATACTTGTGTTGGGACGGATTTTCCTTGGGAAGGGAGGGGCCAGGTTCAGCCTAAAACAGGGCCGCTCGCTTGTCCTGTGCGGTGTGGGGAAACCAGGCAGCATCCAGAGCCTGGGGCTGGCGTTCATAGGGAGTATGATGGTTCGGTCACAGAAACTCCCTTGGGACTGTCACCTGACGTGCTGGAATTACCTCTGAGTCTGTTTTCCCTGCCAGCCTGGGACTCCAGAACCCTGCCTGGTTTAGCCAGACACATCAGCCTGCTGCAACCCAGACCCAGGGTCTGGCCCACGCCCCCAACACTGCAGAATTAACTGAAAACAGCATAAGAAGTGCTCCTGTCTCCAGCACCCAGACACCCAGCTCCCAACGGGATCCAAACCCCAAATGAATCCGTTTCACTCTGTAGAAAGCTCATACAGGGTGAACTCATAAACTGTCCGGCCTCTATACCACTGATAGAGAGATGCGCAGCTGTTTGCTCCCCCAGGTATTAATCACTTACTCTGGGTTAATTAATAAACAAAAGTGATTTTGTGAAGTATAAAAAGTAGGATTCAAGTGGTTCCAAGTAATAACAGACAGAACAAAGTAAGTTACCAAAAGCAAAATAAAACAAAACACGCAAGTCTGAGTCCTAATACAGTAGGAAACCTGAATCCAGGTAAAATCTCCCCCTCCGAGATGCCCATCAGCGTCTGTCACAGCCTAGCCTCTCCCTAGCTGGCCCGATCCTTTCCCGGTACAGCCCGTGTTAGCCCAGGCTCAGGCGGTCCTAGGGGGTTCTGCCATGACTGCACGCCCCCATTGTCATCCCACCCCCCCATACTACCTTTGCCCAAGGCAGGAATCCTTTGTGTCTCTAGCCCCCCCCCCCCCCCCCCGCAATGGAAAAGCCCCAGGTTTAAGATGGATTCCAGCACCAGGTGACATGGTCACATGTCCTGTGGGACCCGCCCCCCCCGCCTCCATTCTTCCGGCCTGACTCCCAGGAAGGGTTGCGAGTAAACAGCCATTTACACCCAATTGTCCTGTGGGAGCCGTCAGGATTCCAAGCCACCATTAATGGCCCCACTTTGCATAATTACAATGGGCCTCAGGGTTCTATTTCATATTCCTAGTTCCAGATACAAGACGGGTCCGTTCATACAAACAGGCTGCCCACACTTGGGAGATGATGAGCTTTGTAACGATCCCTTACCAGAGACCTTCCGCATGAAGCATATTTCAGTTACTTTACATTCACCCAGCTGGTTTTGAAAAGAGATTAGATGGGGCGGTATGGGGGGGCGCTGGGAGCCAGGACTCCTGGGTTCCATTCCCAGCCCTGGGACGACTGTGGGGTTGTGGTTAGAGCAGGGGGCTGTGGGTCAGGACTCTGCTCTCAGCTCTGTGACTGACTTGCCGCATGGCCCGGGGGTAAAGGCCTCAGTTTCTCCACGCGTAAAACGGACAAGTTGCTCACGGCGCCGGCGTGAGAGCTTTGACACCCTCCTGTGAACAACGCAGTGTGAGCGATTCTCTGTGGGCCTATTCCTGGTATTACCACTGATCAGGTGCAGCCCGCTGACCCCTCCCCCAGCCACAGAGCAGGGCCCTGCTGTGCTTGGCGCTGCACGTAAGCCCTGCAGGGATTCCTTTCCCCTGTGGTCCGAGAGCTGCCGAGGGTGAAGCCGGCAGCTGGAAATCGAGTCCATGTAATGTTCCACATTTCACTCCCGAGGCTTCCCCCACCCCTGCCAAGTCTGGTGCTTTTACACCTCCGGCTTCCTTTTTCTAATCAGTTTTCTTCCCCCCACCCCCCTCCACCCCCACTGCTGCATGAAAGACCCACACAAAACAGCCAGGGCAGCAGTGAAACTGACACACAGCACTGGCAAAATCCCTCCAGGCAGCTGGAAAAAGAGCTGATCCCCCACTACACCCCTGCACCCCATCTCTGTCAGTTACAGGAATCCTTGGAGGGTCGCTCACAGCAGCGGAAAGGAAAAGTGCTTTGTGCAAAGCTCTGCCCTGCCGTTCACAGACGCTGCCGGGAAATTCAGAACATCCCCTGTGGGGCAGAGGTCCCAAGGAGCCCCCAGTTCTGGTCCTGGTGCTTTCTGCTCAACCACCCCTAGCCAGAGGGGCTGGAGTCTGTTTTGCCCTAGTTACAATGACCTCCCAGTGCCGCTGAGGCCTTGTCAAGGAGTGAGGTGCTGCTGTCGAGTGGTTAGAGCACTGCCTGTGGCGTCCGGACGCGCTCAACAAGGGAGGTGTTGTCTCATGGTGAGTGCAGCAAACTGGCTGTCAGGACTCTTGGGTTCTCTCCCCAGCTCTGGGAGGGGAGTGGGGTCTAGTGGTTAGAGCAGGGGGGACTGGGAGCCAGGACTCCTGGGTTCTCTTCCTGGCTCTGGGAGGGGAGTGGGGTCTAGTGGTTAGAACAGGGGGGTTGGGAAACAGGACACTTGGGTTCTATTCCAGCTCAGGGAGGGGAGTGGGGTCTAGTGGTTAAAGCAGGGGGGCTGGGAAACAGGACACTTGGGTTCCCTCCTGGCTTTTGGAGGGGAGTGGGGTCTAGTGGTTAGAGCGGGGGGGGTCTGGGAGCCAAGACTTCTGGATTCTCTTCCTAGCTATGAGATGGGAGTGAAGTCTAGTTGTTACAGTGGGGGGGCTTGGAGCCAGGACTCCTGGGTTCTCTCCCTGGCTCTGGGAGGGGTGGGGTCTAGTGACTAGTGCAGGGGGGCTGGGAGCCAGGACTCCTGGGTTCTCTCCCTGGCTTTGGGAGGGGGTGGGGTCTAGTGGCTAGTGCAGGGGGGCTGGGAGCCAGGACTCCTGGGTTCTCTCCCAGCTCTGGGAGGGTGGTGGGGTCCAGTGGTTACAGCAGGACTCCTGTGTTACTGCCGGGTGTCTCGCTGGTGTCCTGTGCCTGGTGTTGCTGCTGGTATTTATTGCCCTGGCCTTGGTTTGGGGACAAACAAGGCGTGTTTGTGTTCTTGTCTCCCGGGCCAATGCAGGACAGCGTGTGCCCACCGGGGAGAGGCTGCGGGCACCTGCTCTTCCTTCCCATAGTCTGGGTGCGGAGGAACCAGGCCGGGGTAAATGCCCTGCATTGGCTGATTTGCTGTTTGCCCCGGGGCAGAAGGGAGCTCACAGGGAGGGGGAGGGGCTGACTTGTGCCATGGGGGAACAGATGATGTAACCAGTCTCCCCCCCTGCACACTCCTACGTGAACCCACAGCCACTGGCACCCACGTGTGGGCTTTAAAAATACACTGCAGCAAAAATCCCCATGGGGGGGATGAACCCTGCCCCCGCGCTGGGGCATTTAAATGGACCTCAGGGCGGTCGGGTCCCTGTGGGGCTGGGCTCTGCACAGACCCCAGTGGAAACCAGCCCCCGCCCACCCCCCCAGACACAGCAAGACAGTCCCTGGCCCAAAGGTCCCCCGCTCTGACCCGACACTAGATGGAGAAACTGAGTCTGGCTGCAGGGACTGGCCCGAGGTGGCACAGCGGGGCCAGGGCCGAGGCAGGGCTTGAACCCAGGTGTCCTGTGTCCCAGCCCTGCCCCCGGCTCCGCCCCCACACCCATGGGTGGGCAGAGCACCCCCAGGCGGCTGCTTCCTGCCTGCGCCAGGGCCTGTCTCCCGTCGCTGTCATGGAAAATTCTCTGCCAGATGGCCTGGTTGCTTGGCAACCCCCTGGCGTCGTCACCCCCCGGCCCCCCCGCCAGGTTTGGATGCCAGCCAGAGAGGAAGGCTCAGGCTGCGTCGGAAAAGGGAGCGGGCGCAGAGGGGAAACGTGGGGCTGGCAGGCCATGAAGCAGCGGGACAGGAGCCCCCCCCGGGTAAGTACCTGGGGCACTCGGGGCAGGGGACCGGACAGCAGAGGTGACAAAGCGGGACACTTTGAGGGTTTTCGGGGGGGAGAGGACAAAGACCTGAATAGCAGGATGTGGGGTTACTCGAGGTGGGTCCCGGGCTTGGCCCGGGGACCCCGTCTGCTCTGGCCCTCGGGGTGCCAGTCCCTGGCTGCAGGAAGGGGGATCCTGATGGGCTCTGTGCCTCAGCTTCCCCAGGTGGGCATGAGGGGGCTGACCCAGCTCCCGGGGACTCCGGGACATGGAGAGGCTACCGGGCACCTCGACCGCCAGCCCGGGGACCCGGAACAAACCTTGCTCCAATGACACCCCCCAGCGAGACAGCTCAGTCCTCACCCTGCCATGATAGAACCCAAGTGTCCAGGCTCCCTGCTCTAACCACTAACTCCCCCATGGGATAGAACCCAGGCGTCCGGGCTCCCTGCTCTAACCACTAACTCCCCCATGGGATAGAACCCAGGCGTCCGGGCTCCCTGCTCTAACCACTAACTCCCCCACCCCTCCCCCCGGGGATAGAACCCAGGCATCCGAGCTCCCTGCTCTAACCACTAACTCCTCCATCCCTCCCCCTGGGGATAGAACCCAGGCGTCCGGGCTCCCAGCTCCCCCCTAGGCATCCTGCCCTTTTATCCAGAGGACAATGGCTCCCCTGCGCGTTGCCATAGTGATTTGTCCCGGGCACTGGCTTTGTCTGGACATGGGGTGGGTGGATGGGACTCCAGTGCCCCCCCCCCGTTGGCTGCCTGCCCAAGGGCCAGGCCAGGGGGGGCTCTTTGCAGCTCTGTCCCCCCAGATGGAAGGAGCGGGGGGGGTTATACAGCCAGGGACCCCCCCAGCAGCAACTGCCCCACTGCCCCTCCCTGGCAAGCTGGGGGGCTCTGCCCCATGAAGGCAGAGAAAGGGGTCGTGCCAGAGCCAGAGAGAGACCCCAGGAGTCCTGGCCCCCAGCCCCCTGCTCTACGCACTAGACCCCACTCCCCTCCCAGAGTCAGGGATAGAACCCAGGAGTCCTGGTCCCCAGCCCCCGCTACTCTAACTACCAGCCCCCAATTCCCTCCCAGAGTCAGGAGAGAATCCAGGAGTCCTGGCTCCCAGCCGCCCCCTGCTCTAACCACCAGCCCCCACTCCCCTTCCAGAACCGGGGAGAGAACCCAGGAGTCCTGGCCCCTGGGATGAGCAGAAGTTCTCGAGCGCTGTCACCCAATGGTGCCATTTGCCGCCCCCAGAGCCCTGGCTGTCGGGAATGAGCCATGGTTTTCTGAGCCTGAAAGGGGCTCTCGGAACCGCCTGAAAATGGGGCGTCTCAGGTCGGGTGAGAATGGGAGGAGGAGCATGGGGCCTTCAGAGCCGGACTCCTGGGTTCTGTTCCCAAACCCTTCAGGGGCCTTGATCGCCCACTCTGAGCCTTGCAGCCATCAGGGTGTCCGCTCTGGTGCCATCTCTCTGCGGTGGGGCGATGTTCGTGCCAGGGTGTTTGCAGTTAGCTAGTTAGCAGTGTTACCCCTGCCTCACGGGTGGGGAAAACTGAGCCGCAGGGTGGCAGTGACTCAGGGCAGACCCAGATCTCCTGGGTTCCAGCCCGGGGCCTCCACAAGGCCAGCCTCCCTGGCCCACAGGTCTGTCTACAGCTGCTTGTGGAAGGTTGGCCCTGCTCTGTGCCTCAGTTTCCCCGCCCCCCCCCCGCCCCCCGTAGTACCTGGCTGATGCTCCCTGCGGCGCGGATGGCTTTACAGTGCTTTGGAAGGTGTCACGGAGTCACCGGGCGATGCTCTGGAACTGCTCCCCACAAAGCCAGGCAGGACTTTGGGGAGCCTCCTCTCCCTTGGAGCAGACTTGTTCAGGGCAAGAAGCTCACACGTCTTCACCTCCTGGGTCTCTCCTTGGAGCATTCAGCATCCTCTGCCCCTCCGTGCGCTTCCCACAGCGAGCCCACCCAGGTGGGGTCCTGGGGAAGCCACAGGGTTCTGCACCCCCACTTTGCAGTCAGACGTGACTCTCAGCCAGCAAAACAGAGGTTTATTCGATGACAGGAACAGGGTCTAAAACAGAGCTTGTAGATACAGCGAACCAGACCCCTCGGCCGGGTCCATTCTGGGGGGCAGTGAGCCAGACCCCTAGGTCTGCACTTCACTCCTTATCCCCAGGTAGCTCCAGACTAACCAACCCCTC
Organism: Chelonoidis abingdonii; assembly: GCF_003597395.2. Classification (NCBI taxonomy): domain Eukaryota; kingdom Metazoa; phylum Chordata; order Testudines; family Testudinidae; genus Chelonoidis; species Chelonoidis abingdonii. The sequence continues at coordinate 1,467,856 of NC_133779.1, forward strand.
CAGCCCCTCCTCTCTGCTCAGCTCCTTTCCCGGGCCAGGAGGTCACCTGATCCCTTTGTCTCCAACACCTGCAGTTGGCACCTTTGCAGAGGAGGGGCCCAGGCCATCAGTTGCTAGGAGACAGAGTGCCAGGCATTAGGTGCACTGGCCCTTTGCTCTGCCAGATACTTAAGAACTGCCTAGGGGACACTGAGGCACCAACACAGTATTCAGAGCAAACATTAGGAACAGTCCCAGTTCGTCACAGAAGGGGAACAGGAAACGCGCCGGGACACTGAGCACCGATTGCACCTGTCCCCCTGCCCCCCCCCGGCAGTCACGTGCAGAGCAGACAAACCTGTTGGAATGGAAACCCTGACGTGCCCCAGCCTCTGCTTTCCCATGACAAGTCTCTGAGTCCCTGCCCTGCCCCCCGATGCCACCCAGACGTGGGGCGGGACGGGGCAAGTACAGGCTGGCAGGGCTGGGGCTGTGGAATTACCGGATGGGGCAGCTTGGGACGGGGATTTGAGATCCAGCGAAAACTGGCTTCCCGAGAGGGGGGAATCCTTTCAAAGCTGCTTTCCCGGGTAAGTGAGGCCCTGCCGTGTAGCTGTTAGCAGGGGAGCGCCTTGATGTCCTGACCAAGGTGGGACCCCGTCGGGCCGGGCACCGCCCAGACCCCGGCCAAGATCAGAGCCCCGTCAGGCCGGGCACTACCCAGACCGCAGCTGAGATCAGGGCCCCATCGCGCCGGACGCAGCCCAGACCCCGGCCGAGATCAGAGCCTCGTTGGGCCAGGCACTACCCAGACCGCAGCTGAGATCAGGGCCCCATCGCGCCGGACTCAGCCCAGACCCCGGCCGAGATCAGGGCCCCATCAGGCCGGGTGCTGCCCAGACCCCGGCCAAGATCAGGGCCCCGTTGGGCCGGGCACTACCCAGACCGCAGCTGAGATCAGGGACCCATTGCGCAGGACGCAGCCCAGACCCTGGCCGAGATCAGGGCCCCGTTGGGCCGGACGCCGCGCAGACCCCAGCTGAGATCAGGGCCCCATCGCGCCAGACGCAGCCCAGATCCCGGCCAAGATCAGAGCCCCATCGGGCCGGGCGCCGCTCAGACACAGGCCAGGATCAGAGCCCCGTTGGGCCGGGAGCCGCTCAGACACAGGCCGAGATCAGAGCCCCGTCGGGCCGGGCACTACCCAGACCCCAGCTGAGATCAGGGTCCCATCGCGCCGGACTCAGCCCAGACCCCAGCTGAGATCAGGGCCCCATCGGGCCGGACGCAGCCCAGACCCCGGCCAGGATCAGGGCCCCGTTGGGCCGGACGCAGCCCAGACCCCGGCCGAGATCAGGGCCCCGTTGGGCCGGGCGCCACCCAGACCCGGGCTGGGCGCTCTGCCCACCCAGCGCAGCAAAGGGCAGGTTGCTGTCCCCATGTCACTGCTGGGGGACTGAGGCCTGGGAAGACGCATGGAGGTGCCCAGGGCTGCCCCCTACATCAGTGGCAGAGCCAGGGGACCTCTTACAAATCCTTGGTTCTGCCCCCCCCGCCCCGGCCTTGCTGTGCTCGGCCCTGATCCCGCCAGCAGGGTTCTGCTCGGAGCTCCCAGCCTCCTCGCACAGAGTCAGCACGAAACCGCCAGGCGCTAGTGGTGGAAAATGTGCGTCAGGCCGAGGCCGGGGGAAGTTCTCTGGGTGAAACGCTGAGTGGGGCAGGGGGAGGGAGTGTCTGCTGGAAGCGTGAAGCTGGTGCAGCTGTGAGCTGGTTTGGTAACAATGGCTGAGGCTTGTGGCTGTGTTGTGCTCTTGAGAAACTCCTAGAACCCAGGCATCCTGGCTCCCATCCCCCACTGCTCTAGCCGCTAGACCACACTCCCCTCCCAGAGCTGGGGAGAGAACCCAGGAGTCCTGGCTCCCAGCCCTGCCTGCTCTAATTCATCAGTCCCCACTCCCTCCCAGAGCCGGGGAGAGAACCCAGGAGTCCTGGCTCCCAGCCCCCCCTGCTCTGACCACTGGACCCCACTTCCCTCCAAGAGCTGGGGAGAGAACCCAGGAGTCCTGGCTCCTAGCCCCCCCCTGCTCTAACCACTAGACACCACTTCTGTCCAAGAGCTGGAGAAAGAACCCAGGAGTCCTGGCTTTCAGCCCTGCCTGCTCTAATTCATCAGCCCCCACTCCCCTCCCAGAGCCGGGGAGACAACCCAGGAGTCCTGGCTCCTAGCCCCCGCTGCTCTAACTCTAGACCCCACTTCGTCTGAGAGCTGGGGAGAGAACCCAGGAGTCCTGGCTCCCGGACACGAGGCCCACATGGGCTTGTCCCTGACAGAGCCCCAGAGCTGCCGATGGCTGAGTCCCCTCTGCAGGGGCCATATGGGGTGGGGGTGGCCTTGGCCTGGCCCTCCCGACTCCTGTCCCTGATCAGAGGGGCAGCACAGGGGCCATTCTCCGCAGCTCCAGGAGTAGCAGGTGCCAGCAGGCCGTAGGGATCCCGCCCCTGCACGGTGTGGGAGCGATCTGTGCCCTGGGTGAAAGTCCAGGCGGGGGGTGGGGATGGAGACTCTGATCCGCGCCAAATGGCAGTGACAAGCCAGTGTCTCTCCATGGGGCAGCGCCTGCCCTGACCTGGGCTCCGGGCCCCCGGCGGAGAGCAGGGACCAGACACCAGCTGCACTGGCCGATGCAGGAGGGGGCAGAGCCGCAGGTCAGAGGGGAGCTGCCCATGGGCTGGGGGAGGGCGCAGTGTCTGGGTACCTGCCAGCGGGAGGTGTCACGGGCCTGGGCGGGTGACAGGCTCACCTGGGCGGGAACCCCCCATAACCAATGGGCGGGCCTGGCCGAGCTTCCGAACTAGCCACATACATGGGGTCAGATTGGCCCCACCTGTAGGACATATCTGCGTATGGGGGCTGGGAACCAGGACTCCTGGGTTCTATCCCCAGCTCTGGGAGAGGAGCAGGGTCTAGTGGTTAGAGCAGCGGTTGGCGGAGGAGACCCTCCGTTTTTGTTCTTTTCCCTGCTCTGCCGCAGATATTCTGGGCCTCAGTTTCCCCACCTGTAACATGGGGAGAACAATCCTTCCCATAAGCTGTGTGGGGCAGGAATGGGCTGTCAGTCCGGGTCTGTGCAGCGCCTGGCACACTGGGGCTAGGGGCGGGGGCGATCTCAGCTAGGACTCTCCTACAGTACGGGGGGCACCACCAGGTTTCCCTGCTCGCAGCCCGGGAGCTGCCGTGGGCACCCGGGCACTGACCCCCTCCCTGCCTTTCTCTGTAGAACAAGCCGTGGAAGAAACTCAAGAGCATGGTCCACTGGTCACCTTTCGTCGTGTCCTTCAACAAGCGCTACCCATGGGTGCAGCTGGCCGGCCATGCGGGTGAGAGGGGCTGGGGGAGCCAGTGCAGGAGGGGACCCCAGCAGCTGCCGTGGCTCTGCTGGGGGGGTGCAGCCAGCCCCGAAGGCAGCGCCGTGTGCCCAGTGGGCACGGGCCAGGGCGCATCCAGGCTCCCCTGACCCCAGCCATCCCCTCCCTCCCCCGCAGGGAATTTCAAAGCCGGGGACTATGGGCGGATCCTGAAGAAGCTCTGCCCGCGGGAGCAGCAGTGCCTGGAGCGCCTCATGCGGGACTCGCTGCGCCCCCACGTGCCCACCTACTTCGGGCTGGCGCAGCGGGACGGCGAGTGCTACAACCAGATGGAGGATCTGCTGGCCGGCTTCGAGATGCCCTGCATCATGGATTGCAAGATGGGGGTCAGGTGAGAGCCCGGCTGCGGGGCAAAGGCGAACCGGCTCAGTGAGAACCCAGGAGTCCTGGCTCCCAGCCCCCCGCTCTAACTGCTAGACCTCACTCCCCTCCCAGAGCCAGGGACCGAACCCAGGAGTCCTGACTCCCAGGCCCCCTGCTCTAACCACTAGCCCTCGCCCCCCAGAGCTGGGAATGGAACCCAGGAGTCCTGACTCCCAGCCCCCTGCTCTAACCACTATCCCCCACAGCCGGGGGTAGAACCCAGGAGCCCTGCGCTGGGAGTGCCAGACCCCAGGGGCCCAGGGCCAGCCGAGCCATGGGCCGTGGGGCGAGCGTCCCTCGCTGATCCCCGCTCTGCCCCCGGCAGGACGTACCTGGAGGAGGAGCTGGAGCAGGCCCGGCAGCAGCCCCGGCTGCGCCGTGACAAACATGTAAGAAGATGGTGGCGGTCGGATCCAGGGGCGCCCAACCGCCGAGGAGCACCGCTCAGCGCGCTGGCTCAAGCCCGCTACAATGCAATTGGAGGGAGGCGCTTAGCTCCAAGTGCCGACGCTATAGGCTTCCGCATTCGAAGCATCAAGGTGGGGGCCACGGGTTGGGGGGGTCCATTGGGCTGGGGCAGAGCAGGCCTGCTGGGGGGTCCATCTGGCTGAGGCGGAGCCAGGCGCTGCCAGGGGGGTCCCCATGTGGCTGGGGGCGGAGCAAGCCGGCCGGGGGGGGTCCCACCTGCTGAGGCGGAGACAGGCCTGGCCAGGGGGGTCCATCTGGCTGGGGGGAAACAGGCCTGGCCGAGGGGTTCCATCTGGCTGTGGGGGAGCAGGCCGGCCGTGGGGGACGGGGGGCGGTCCCACCCGTGCTGAGGGCGTTAGCCATCGCCTGGCCGACAGGGCGGGGTCCCATCTGGCTGGGGGGGCCAACCCAGCGCCAGCCTCTCTGCGGTCGACCTCTCAGAGCGACCGTTACCATTGACATGCTGACGGAGGCTCAAGGCTGGCCTAAAGCAAAAACAGGGCGATCTAAGGGAATTCAGGGATAGACCAAAAATATTCTTATCCGGGCGCCGAGGGGGGGAAGCAATTTTCCTGGCTATGTCGCCGGAGCCCGCGACGCTTCCCCATAACTGTCGCCCGCCGGTACCGTACCGCTGTGATCTTGGGAGCATGCAGTAGCTTTTGCTGGGATCCGTCCCTCCCCCTGAAGAGAAAAAGTGAATTTTACGCGAAGATCAGGAGTTAACCTATATGGGTTACAGACTACCTGCCTAGGAGCCCTTAGTCAGAAAGCAGTGGAACCAAAGCCTTTTCCTTCGGAGTGCTAGCAGATGCTACCTGGCAGTCAGTGAGGCGCAGGGACGGAAAGGCGCTGGCAGACCCCGAGAACCAGGTTACAACACCTGCAAGTTTCCTAGAGAACAGAAATGTTCATTTTATTTCATTCAATATGCATTGACTTCTGGATTGCAAAATGTCACTTATATTTTTTACTCCAGCAAGGCCAAATTGCTTCCCCCACAAAAAGATCAGTATTTCATGTGTTTTGGTCTGTGCCCGTTATAAGGGGGCCAAGGCATAAACCATTGCTAGTACAGTGGATGTTGCTATGGCTTTTCAGATGAATTTTTTTTTTCAGCATTGTTACAAGAGAATAAACACCACCTTGAGAACCAGGCCTGTCTCAGGTTAAAAACAGACCTCAAGTCGGGCATGGCAACAAAAACATATAAAGTTACTTCAGTGCGGCACAAAGTTGGACGAACTATATAATTTCTTTTCTCTGGCTATAGTAGCAACTAAAGCGGGCAAAGAGCAGCCAGAGCAAGAGGGAAAAATGGGAGCCCAGCAGGGGCCAGCTCAGCCTCCCTTTTGACTTTCCTAAAACTTATCAGGGAGGGCAGGGGCTAACACTCAGCTGAGGCGAGCTGTAAGAGCCAGGTGGTTCCCCTGTCTCGTCTTCCCCTCTATGAGACCAGTGTGACCCCTTGGGGAGAAAACTAACAAAGTGGAACAAACCTCTCTTAGAAGCGCAGCCAAAAAGTATGGGATGTGTGGATATTTTGAGAACTGGGTTGGGTATAGTTGTTGATTGAACTTTCCTCTGGCTCTGTGGCCAATTGGCTGTTTGCTGCCTTCCAATCCCGACCCTCCTCACAGTCACATTCACATCCAACACAC